>NC_034197.2:8826746-9124246 GCF_002021735.2 Oncorhynchus kisutch | reverse complement strand
AAGCCTGATAGACAAGCCTGGTTAGGTGGGGGCTATGGGGTGAGTAAGGGTCCCTTTGACAGGCCGTTAATGATTGATGACCCAAGCCTGATTTATGACCCTATGTAATGATTTATGACCCTATGTCATGTAGAAGGGTGCATGCCCAGGGGGGTTGGTGGGGTTGAGTAAGTGACCATGTGTCAGGTCAACCTGTTACTGTTTCTCACGGTTTGGGTTGGTTAAGGCCCCTTATAAAGCCGCTGAACAATACCTGTTTAAGAGTGCACAAGATCTTAAGAATAACCATGGAATTTGGGATCGGTACCAAAGCAGTGATGACTGTAACAACTGAAACAGGCCTTCGGGTTGCCCATAGAGCAAGGGCAAAGTATCAACCAGCAATATATGATGCGCCAAAAAAACGTTTTTTAAATGTGTATAGAACCCAAATACCGCCAGCAAATGCTCTGACAGATCAAGTGTTGATGTCTAATGGCCAGCAGTGGGGGTATCGGTTTGATTACCTGGCCTGTAGAGTGACCCTCTATACGGTAGATGAAGGAGAAGAATATACAGACCAGACTGTAGGCTTGGAATATGGTGTTGAAGACTGGTCGGTTTTTCGCAAGGTTGTGTGTCCTGAACTGAGCCTTATCACCAAGGGGTATAGTGTGTTCACGGGCCACGAGACCCGTTGGGAAGGTACCCCGGACTCCTCAGGACAAATATTTCACAGGGTGAAAATACAAAGAAAGAATGGCCGACCGTGCGGCAGCGTGGAGTTCTATATCGGCACCGAGGCAATCCGAAACCACAAACTTAGGGGTGGTGGCCTGACTGGGGATACCCGACTGCGTCTGCTTATTCCTTTTAACAGTTGGGATGTACTGGAATTGAAAATGTTGCAACCGTTGGATGCTCTCTTTGTACAGAGCCAACAGCGTCAGAGCCTTGTTCATTTAAAGAAGTGCATAATATATACGAATCGTAAAGATTACGATGCAAAAGAGCCTCAAGAAGATACAGCGTCAGAAGAAAACTAAGTAAGCGGATGCTTTAACCCCGCCCCCCCAGATACCCAAGGGCCTTGTTCTACAATAAAAAGAAAAAAAGCAGACAGTTCTTCATTTCAGCATACACCATGGATCTCCAGACCATCTACGAGGAAGCCACTACGTCATGGGGGCCCGACACTAAAGACTCTATGCCACGAAGCCCTACACTCTACGCACCCCTGGCAAGACCCGTGACACCCCCGACATTTACCCAGCCTGAGGATGTGTTTGATGGGGTGGCCAGTACTGTTTTTGTGGATACAATCAAGGCCTCTGTAGCTACACTTTTAAACGTGGTGATTGGCGAATATATACGAGAAAAATGCATCGGCTGTGAGATCAATCATCCCAGCCAGCGTCGTCATCCTTGCCTCTACGACCCTCCTAGATACTACTTTTTCAATCATTTTGAGGAGCTGGTGAAAAGACTGTGGTCCTGCCGTTTTATACCAGCGCTGGTCATCGCCCTGGAGTCTATGGGTATTGCGCCGTCTATCCCTAGAGTTTACGGGGTAACCGAAGCCTTCCTACATGAACTGAAGGAGGCCCTCTTCATCCATGAGAAACTCAAAGAAATCCGACACACCCTGGTGGACGACAACAAATACAGGGAAGCTGTGATGGCTGATGTGATGCTTTTCTGGCTCAATAAATCCCAAGAGACCGAGTGACATTTTGTTTATTTAGAGCTATGGGTAACTATGTGTCTACGATGTTTGAGCGAATAAATACATTTTTTCTTTTGAGAGACCTTACAAATGTTATGCATCAGATTATTGAAAATAAAGTGAACAATGTAAAGTTCTACACAACCCACAATACAGGGGTTATTGTAGAGCGTGTGTTAAAAATGGAGCAAATCATGAAACATGTCCGACATACGGGCGAGAGTTTACAATGGTCACATATGGTATCAAGGCTTGTTGAGGATTCTGAAGAACTAGAAATAACTTTGGCTAAGATTTTACATTATTTGTTTGAACCACCCTTTAATGTGAATGTGTATCATATTTGTTGTTTATATACTTATATATCAGACGTGTGTGTTTTAAAAATTCAGCGAAACAAACCTGTAAATCTAAACAATATATACAGGGTGTTGCATGCTGTGATTGTTGAGAAAACGGGGACTTGTATCTTGCAACAAATCCTGAATTGTCTGTATACGTAATAATTGTTGCATTCTTAAAATAAAAATTCACAAACTGAAATGTTGTCGTTATATGAAAGTGGCTCATTACAGTTATTGTACCTCAGAGAGGCAAGAAGGATGGCTGAGCAGCTGTTGAAAAACATATATTATAATCCCTCTAACCCCGGGTCTTATGGGGGTAAAGAGCGTTTACAGAGAGCTATAGTCGAAGAAACAGGTAGTCTGTTAAGCGATGCTAAAGTGAATGAATGGTTATCAGAGCAAGATGCCTACACTCTACATAAACCTGTAAGAAAACATTTTCCAAGAAATAGAGTTTTTTCTACGCATCCATTATCCCAATTTCAGGCGGATCTATGTGACATGCAGTCCCTTGCCGATAAAAATGATGGAAATCGCTACATGCTAACGGTTATAGATATTTTCTCTAAATTAGCCTATGTAAGGGTGTTAAAAAATAAGAGCGGGGCAGAGGTGACCAGGGCCTTTGAATCGATCTTGAAGGCAGGAGGCGCCCCCAAGAAAGTGCAGACGGATGGCGGAAAAGAATTTTTTAATCAAACATTTCAGAAGCTAATGAATAAGTATAATATAGTACATTTTGCTACAGGCTCTGATTTGAAAGCTTCGGTTGTGGAACGCTTTAATAGGACTTTGAAAGAGCGGATGTGGCGCTATTTTACAGCTCACAACACCAACCGATATACAGACATAGTTCAGGATTTAGTAAACGGTTACAACCACAGCTACCATAAGACTATACGTATGAAGCCCTCGGAGGTCTCTTCGGAAAACTCTTTTCAAGTCTTTAAAAATATGTATGGTTTGTTCCCACTTCGCCGTAAGAAAGAAATGACTTTTAAATTCCTAGTGGGTGACTTGGTGCGTATATCAAAGTTGAGGGGTGTTTTCGACAAAAAATACGAACAAGGCTTTAGCTCGGAGTTGTTTACCGTTACCGAATGTCTGCCACGCATTCCGCCGGTCTACAAATTAAAAGATTATGACGGGGATCTTATAGAGGGATCTTTTTATGAGAAGGAATTACAGAAGGTCCAGTTGGGTAAAGACAAAGTCTTTCACGTGGAGGAGATTCTAGATCAGAAGAGAGAAAAGGGTAAAAAATGGTTGCTGGTCCGCTGGAAAAACTGGCCTCAAAAGTTCAACAGTTGGGTATTGGAGCAGGATGTGGTGGAGGCAACGGGGGTTAATTTAAACCCCTAGTCATGATAACTAGCGCATCATTCGCGTGTACACAGTTGGGCATCATGGAACACAGCGGCTTCTACCTGACTCTCCCCAGTAATGCGTCGGCACAGATATATCGTAATAATCAGAGTTCGAAGTATACAACCAATTTTCCAAAGCCTATAGAGTTATCAGAGGCTTGGGAAGTAGGTCTCAGCGAGATTACATACCCCCATAGTTGGTATAATATCAAAGCTAAGGACCGTGATTTTTATTGCAAAAGGTTCTCGGAACCTGCGAAACTTATTAAGCTTAAAAAAGGTTTCTATAGAACCGTCGACAGGATCGTCTCAGAGTTGAATGAACACCTAACCCTGAACAAGATGGAAATATTCCTATTCTACAATCCAATCCATAAAAGGATACAAATCTCAGGGCCTGCTAACGGAGGTATAAAGACCAGCGGTAATTTATCCTACATGTTGGGGATGGGTCCCAATAAATGGACGTATGTGAACGATAAATTATTCCCATTCCCTGCGGATATACATGCAGGCTTTTACAACATATTTGTCTATACCGACATCATAACCTATCAAAGGGTCGGAGACAGCTGTGTGCCCCTCCTGCGAACAGTTCATATAGACGGCAAGGATGGGGACATCGTCACTGTCAATTATGACAAGCCGCACTACGTACATGTCAGCAAGAACTATATTGAAAACATTCTGGTTGAGCTTAAAACGGATCAGAACGAAAACATTGAATTTACTTATGGTAAAACGATTGTAAAACTCCACTTTAGACCCACCAAAACCTCTCTACATATATAATAGCTGTATTATATTTATAAACATAATACAAATAAAAGGGTTATGGAGCACCATCAGCTCGACCCTAACCGTTATGTTTCATACTATGTGGATCAAGTGGGTAATGGACTACCAGGATATCATGGAGCGCCGACAATGTATGGTTCGGGGATAGGAGGTATATTCCGTAACCTCTTCAGGATGGTTTTACCGTTTATGAAGAGAGGCTTCAGCATAGCCAAACCACATTTAAAATCAGCGGCTAAAAATATAGTAAGTGAGGTTGTAGCCAATGCTATGACCCGAAGGGCGTCACCAGAGGTGGAGCATCAAGAAGGCTCGGGGCTTATGATATTGTCTCGAAGGCCAAAAAAGAGACCCCCTGGTTTAAGGCGTAGACCTGCACCTAAAAAGCGTCGGTTAACTGTTAAAAGAACCTCAGTAAGTCAAAGACGGGGTAAAGTGAGGAGGTCTGTACCAAAACAGGCTAAAAGAATACTAGGAAGTATTTTCTAAAAGAATAAGTGACATGGCTCTTTTACATCGAATGTCCTCTGAAGCTATAAAGACAGAACTTGATCTTTTCACGGCACCGTTAACGCAGCATTCAATAGATAGATCCTGTTATGTGGAGATAGCCCCTCTCTCTGCTATTACCGATAACGGGCCTATCGAATTTTTCATACCAGGCCATGGTGACAACTATCTGGACCTCAACAACACCTTGGTGCATTTACGTCTAAAAGTGACCAAAAGAGATGGGTCTAATATTGCAGACGATGCCAAAGTGAGTCTCATTAATTACCCCTTGGCCACCATTTTCTCCCAAGTTGATGTGACTTTGGGTGAACGCCTAATCAGTCAAAGCAGCGCTACATACCCTTATAGAGCCATCATGGAGTGTTTACTAAACTACTCCGAAGACACTCTCAAAACCCAATTTAGCGCCGGGCTGTTTAGCAAGGATACTGCAGGAGCCTCTATGGAATCGACAGACCCTTCCACCGGTGCAAACAAAGGACTAGCGGCACGAGCTCGCTACTGCGCCGAATCTCGAGAGTTTCATTTGCTAGGCCCTATACACTCTGACATTTTCTTTCAAGAACGGTTACTCTTAAATTCGGTTGATTTAAGATTAAAATTAACCAGGGCCAAGGATGATTTTTGCCTGATGTCTCCCCAAGACGGGGATTTTAGTTTGAAAGTGTTGGGGGCAACCCTTTTTATTAAAAAAGTATCTGTATCTCCGGCCGTGCGCCTGGGTCACTCACATGCTTTGATGAAAGGAAATGCCCTTTACCCTCTCCAAAGAATTACCATGAAAACCTTTAGCATACCTGTGGGCAGTAGAATCTGCAGTCAAGAAAACCTATTTCTAGGCCCTTTACCTAGATATGTGGTTATAGGTCTGGTTGATCACGCCTCTAATACGGGCAGTTTAGATAAAAACCCCTTTAATTTTCAGCACTTCAATGCAGAGTATGTAGCGCTCTGTCAGGACGGACGTCAGGTTCCGGCGAAGGCTTTCCAACCACAATTTAATAACAACATATCTGTGCGAGAATTTTACAATCTATTCCTGGCTACAGGGCGACATCTAAAAGATCTCTCTTTACCTATTGACAGAAATGATTTTGCAGAGGGTTACACATTGTATGCTTTCAATTTATCACCTGATGATGACACCTCAGGAAATCTGTCTGTGGTGTCCCAAGGTAACCTCAGGCTGGAAATGCGTTTCCGTACACCTTTAACCTGTACAGTTAGCATGATTGTTTACGCATGCTCTGATTCAATCTTGGAAGTGAATGCCCGAAGACAGGTCTTAGTGGATTATTATTAAGGACCTTTGAACAAAGACATGAATACCCAAGAGTTGGACGGGCTCATGAGCCGCTTGATTGGAAAACAATTTTGTGGAGTGTTGGCTTGTGATGAATTACCTATGGAGATATGGTCTGAGAGGCCTGCAATGTTTATTGTCAATACCCATCCTAAACACATGCCTGGTGAACATTGGCTAGCTATGACATTAGAACAGGAAGGTGGACGAAAAATCTCAACTTTTTTTGATTCCTATGGCTTTCCCCCCGGTTTTTCACATTTCCCTAAATCTATTAAAGATTTTTTGACCCTAAACGGTACAAAGATCTACTACAACATCAAACAAGTGCAAGATAACCTTTCCACTACATGCGGTCACCACTGTGTATTTTACCTGTGCCAAAGAGCCCGGGGAGTTTCTTTTGAAGATGTTATGTCTCTTTATAAGGATGATTTAAGAAGTAATGATAACCTTGTATCTTGTTTTGTTAGAAAATATCAAAAGTGTTCAAATGTGTGTCCTTTAAGAACGCGTAATCAAGGCGTATGCTCACGTCATATGTTTCAAGAATGCCACAAATGTTAACTTGCTTATTTTTCAAATAAAAAATTTATTGAATTTAATCATAGTCATTCAAAAGTCATTTTCAAAAGTCTAACCACGCCGAGAGATCGGGTTTAGGAAAAGGTCCTGAGACGTTCATGGGAGTAAATGAGTTAGCATCATCGCTTTCATATGGGGCCTGTGTCGTTGGGGCATCTTTAGGGGTGCTGTATCTCGTTGAAGGCTTTTGTTTTAAAGCTTGAATCTGTTGACGAAGCTTATGGTTGGGTACACCGGAGAGGGGGATGTTGAGGATTGCCAGGGCCTTAAGAAACTGACGCCAGCCGGGAGGCCTTCGGTCATCAGCAACCTTGTGGGCAGCCGTGGTACTTTTAAGCAAGTCCTGCATATGGGACCCCCTAACCACAGAGCCCTGAAGGATAAACTCTCCAGAGTCGTTCCAAGCAGCTATCCCCTTTGAGTCTTTTATCTTGTTCATAATGTATTTAACATTCTTCCTGTTACGTAAAGGCACATGTGTCAGTAGGTCATGCATAACTTTATCTTCAAATGGCATTTGAGCTTCACCCGACATATTATCGCCACTAGGTAAGATCGACGGTACAGGCCTTACAGGGGCATGGCTATCGTTAGGTTCGACATCTGTTAAAGGGTCCGGTAGGGAAAGGGTTAAATGGTTAGTCTCTCTCTCCCCTTGCTTTACCCGAGTCAAATACCTTTGCATTAGGTTTGTGTATTTTTGAATCTTATCATAGGGGTTCAATCCTTTTCGGTTCAAAACATCCTTCATGGCCGTATCCAAATCATTTTCCGCTGTTTGTCTGATATCTTCAGGACCCTGCATTTGTTTTTTAAGTCTATCCAACTCTTGTTGAGGCACCAAGTACATTTTAGTGGCCATCACACCCACGTGTTCAACCACCACGTCTGGCCGCAATAAGGCTGGTGATGAAGGGCACGGCTATACTGAGTAAAGGTAGAAGAAAACCCCCAGACTGTTGTATACTATGTCTTTTCTTTTGAAGACTGGCCCTTTTATTGGCAAAGAGTTTGATCGCTGTCTTTTGTCTCCTTAATTTTTTCAATTGGTTCAGGGTGAGTGGAATGCGTCCTTTGAGAAGATTCAAAGCAATCTCACATAGGGCTAATATGAGATCTGAAGAACAGCGACCCAAGATGGCCTTCCGTTCTTTAGCTGTAGAACCTACTAGCCTTCTCAAGAGGGGGAGGTTTCTTTTTAAACGCAGAGACATAGCGTTTACTTTTTAGGAAGGTATGCAGCAGGCCTCTCCCCCGGAAACAGCCCTGTACGTAGCCTAAGGTGTTCTGGAGTATTTGCTTTTAAATCCACGATTAAATAAGAAAATGGCTCTTTGGTAGCGTCCTCATTGCTCTCCATAAAGTATGATTTCCGTCCAGGGTACATCTGCTGAGCTAGAGTGCTAATTTGCAGTTTGTCTCTAGGATTTTTAAACAATACCATGTAGTTGGCATTCAAGCTAATGGTCCGACTATTTTTACCTTGGTGAAACACATTCTGGACCAAGTAAAGCACGGACAGGTTTCTATGATGAGTATATTGGGTAAAAGCTCGTGCAATTTCAGGGTGTTCGCTACCAGCAAATAGCATATCGTCCAAAACCAGCAGATTATTTACATGTGGGGGGAGAAGTTCATCATCAGACAGAGAATCGGGTATTCCTTCAACAAACTTGATTTTTATTGTCTTCAATAATTCATCATACAGAGGTTGGTAACATGAATAACACCATACAATATTGTCAGGCTTTTGAGATAACACATGTTCAGAATTCTCTAAAATACTTTTTACAAAAAAAGTTTTGCCACTGTTTGAAGGTCCTGCAATTAATGCTGAAAAAGGCAATTGTAGCCGGGGGTCAAAACCCTCGACAGCAGTCATAATATCTTAAGCTTTAAGACACACTGGGGCTTGTAGCATAAGTCAGTAGCCAAAGGGCAATGTGGTACCGTCAGGCAATAGCTGTCTCTTGTCATAGACTACCCTGAATCTTTTAGTGAGTGGTGCGTTTCTTAGATGGAACCCCTTTTTATCCCTCACTATTTTGTTGTAGGAGCTCAAAATCTCCAAGTCACTATTCTTGTCCTTTACGAACCCCTCGACCAAGCGCGTGATTGATTCCAAGTTTACACGCGGTGCATTTTCATAGTTTTGAGTCACGCCTTTGGCTTTCAACACCACGTGATTGGCTTTAGTCCTAAAAGCATAGCTTTTTGGACCACATGAGGACCATTCTGTAATATGGTCACCCTCTTCGAGTTCACTCGTTAAACCCCCAAGATAGTTGCTAAGTGGGGGGGTCCAATCCCCCGGTTTGCTTACATAGACCACAGAGTCTGTGTCGTGGTAAAGAACCCGCCTCTGAAGCTGTTCCATGAGGGTGTACAGTTCAAGGCGGCCATAGGCTGTGGTAAATGCTGCAAGAAACACATTTACATTACCCGGGGGTAGAACCCACTTTTGGTGGCGCCTCCATTGCACCAAGGCAATGTCTTGACTCAAGAAGGAAAAATGTGAAATTTCGTATTGGTCCGAAAAAACAAATTCCAAAAATTCTTCGGGGTCTTTAATGATCGAAGTTGTTAGCATATTGCATCTCTGCGCTAATTTCCCCCAAAGGGAGTTCAAGTACAATTTCGACACATTTCTTTTGGTTTTGTTGACCTCTATTCTGTCAGGGTCAAGAAGTATGCCTTCTCTGTCATGGTAGTCTTGAATGTACTGGTCTTTACTTTCTTGATCTGTGACCGATGCAGGATAGCCTGAAGCCATCTGCTTGCATCTCAAGAAGGTTTTGATGTACTCTTTAAAAAGTGTGTCTGATTTCCTGGAAAAGTTCCACACTTCAAAGATTTTGGCCACACGATACCCCTTCTCTAAAGCCTTAGAGAATTCTACAGTGACCCATACACCGGTCAGGGCTCTTTCTTGATCTGTGTGATCACAGGGGTTTTCCTGGTTGTGGTTTTCACAGCCGATGCATTTTTCTCGTATATATTCGCCAATCACCACGTTTAAAAGTGTAGCTACAGAGGCCTTGATTGTATCCACAAAAACAGTACTGGCCACCCCATCAAACACATCCTCAGGCTGGGTAAATGTCGGGGGTGTCACGGGTCTTGCCAGGGGTGCGTAGAGTGTAGGGCTTCGTGGCATAGAGTCTTTAGTGTCGGGCCCCCATGACGTAGTGGCTTCCTCGTAGATGGTCTGGAGATCCATGGTGTATGCTGAAATGAAGAACTGTCTGCTTTTTTTCTTTTTATTGTAGAACAAGGCCCTTGGGTATCTGGGGGGGCGGGGTTAAAGCATCCGCTTACTTAGTTTTCTTCTGACGCTGTATCTTCTTGAGGCTCTTTTGCATCGTAATCTTTACGATTCGTATATATTATGCACTTCTTTAAATGAACAAGGCTCTGACGCTGTTGGCTCTGTACAAAGAGAGCATCCAACGGTTGCAACATTTTCAATTCCAGTACATCCCAACTGTTAAAAGGAATAAGCAGACGCAGTCGGGTATCCCCAGTCAGGCCACCACCCCTAAGTTTGTGGTTTCGGATTGCCTCGGTGCCGATATAGAACTCCACGCTGCCGCACGGTCGGCCATTCTTTCTTTGTATTTTCACCCTGTGAAATATTTGTCCTGAGGAGTCCGGGGTACCTTCCCAACGGGTCTCGTGGCCCGTGAACACACTATACCCCTTGGTGATAAGGCTCAGTTCAGGACACACAACCTTGCGAAAAACCGACCAGTCTTCAACACCATATTCCAAGCCTACAGTCTGGTCTGTATATTCTTCTCCTTCATCTACCGTATAGAGGGTCACTCTACAGGCCAGGTAATCAAACCGATACCCCCACTGCTGGCCATTAGACATCAACACTTGATCTGTCAGAGCATTTGCTGGCGGTATTTGGGTTCTATACACATTTAAAAAACGTTTTTTTGGCGCATCATATATTGCTGGTTGATACTTTGCCCTTGCTCTATGGGCAACCCGAAGGCCTGTTTCAGTTGTTACAGTCATCACTGCTTTGGTACCGATCCCAAATTCCATGGTTATTCTTAAGATCTTGTGCACTCTTAAACAGGTATTGTTCAGCGGCTTTATAAGGGGCCTTAACCAACCCAAACCGTGAGAAACAGTAACAGGTTGACCTGACACATGGTCACTTACTCAACCCCACCAACCCCCCTGGGCATACACCCTTCTACATGACATAGGGTCATAAATCATTACATAGGGTCATAAATCAGGCTTGGGTCATCAATCATTAACGGCCTGTCAAATGGACCCTTACTCACCCCATAGCCCCCACCTAACCAGGCTTGCCTGACCAGAAGACATGCACACGTCATCACTACATAGGGTTCACATAGAGTTCACATAGGTTCACATAGGGTCATCAATCAAAATTTTGACCCGTGACATCTACTCTATTCTCTCTCTCCTCTGTATTAATGGCACCTGTTTGAACCTGTTATCAGTATAAAAGACACCTGTCCACAACCTCAAACAGTCACACTCCAAACTCCACTATGGCCAAGACCAAAGAGCTGTCAAAGGACACCAGAAACAAAATTGTAGACCTGCACCAGGCTGGGAAGACTGAATCTGCAATAGGTAAGCAGCTTGGGTTGAAGAAATCAACTGTAGGAGCAATTATTAGGAAATGGAAGACACAAGACCACTGATAATCTCCCTTGATCGGGGGCTCCACGCAAGATCTCACCCCGTGGGGTCAAAATGATCACAAGAACAGTGAGCAAAAATCCCAGAACCACACAGGGGGACCTAGTGAATTACCTGCAGAGAGCTGGGACCAAAGTAACAAAGCCTACCATCAGTAACACACTACACCGCCAGGGACTCAAATCCTGCAGTGCCAGACATGTCCCCCTGCTTAGCCAGTACACGTCCAGGCCCGTCTGAAGTTTGCTAGAGAGCATTTGGATGATCCAGAAGAAGATTGGGAGAATGTCATATAACTTTTTGGTAAAAACAACTCGTCGTGTTTGGAGGACAAAGAATGCTGAGTTGCATCCAAAGAACACCATACCTACTGTGAAGCATGGGGGTGGAAACATCATGCTTTGGGGCTGTTTTTCTGCAAAGGGACCAGGACGACTGATCCGTGTAAAGGAAAGAATGAATGGGGCCATGTATTGTGAGATTTTAAGTGAAAACTTCCTTCCATCAGCAAGGGCATTGAAGATGAAACGTGGCTGGGTCTTTCAGCATGACAATGATCCCAAACACACTGCCCGGGCAACGAAGGAGTGGCTTCATAAGAAGCATTTCAAGGTCCTGGAGTGGCCTAGCCAGTCTTCAGATCTCAACCCCATAGAACATTTTTGGAGGGAGTTGAAAGTCCGTGTTGCCCAGCCACAGCCCCAAAACATCACTGCTCTAGAGGAGATCTGCATGGATGCATGGGCCAAAATACCAGCAACAGTGTGTGAAAACCTTGTGAATTGTCATTGCCAAAAAAGTGGAAAATAACAATGTATTGAGATAAACTTTTGTTCTTGACCAAATACTTATTTTCCACCATAATTTGCAAATTAATTAATAAAAAATCCTACAATGTGATTTTCTGGGGTTTTTTCTCATTTTTTACCTGTCATAGTTGAAGTGTACCTATGATGAAAATTACAGGCCTCTCTCATCTTTATAAGAACTTTGCACAATTGGTGGCTGACTAAATACTTTTTTGCCTCACTGTATACTGTATATATATATCTTTCTCTCTCTCTCTCTCTCTCTCTCTCTCTATATATATATATATATATATATATATATATATATATATATATCTGTGTGTGTACGAGAAGGCTCATTCCATGTCTTTATGACAGCTTATATTGTGTGTGCATGTACCTTAGTGCGCCTGGCTTTAGTTGCTACGGCAACAGGCGTCAGTAGGAATGAGTGTGTGTGTGTGTGCGTGTGTGTGCGGGTGCGTGGGTGTGGGTGCGACAGCCATGGGTAGGAATGAGAATATGCGCTCGGAGACAATCATTCACAGTAACAAGACTTACAAACCGTACACGCTTTCATCATATATCACCCCCTGTACGGAGGGCATGGAGCCAATACCAAACACACTGTACCACCAAGGCCTCTGTCTTTTGGCTCATTCTACACTATTGTCCACCTTTAAAAAAAACTGGATCACCATAGACTTCAAATAGAATGTGAACCTCGTCAGTTTCAACGGAACTAAATCGTCTAGAGAAGGTCATGGGGCCTTGTGCAAAAGGCTGCTGCCTGTACCAATGACTGAGGATGAAGTGGGGAGAATGGTGTGCTTATATATTACCCATGGCCTAACCTTTGAGACAATAACAGGGCTCCAAGCTTCTGGTCCTTCTGCCATACAGGTAGATGACAGGAGGGGAGTATTCATCTTCTCACAGCCGAGGGTCAGGGCCTCAAAGCAGGCATCAGGGCCCAGGCGTCTACCTACCAGGTCTGGCCCTGAGCCCACAGCCAGCTGCCATATGGAATCACACTCTCCTGTCATCTCTCATCAGGAGCTCTGGTCATCTCTCATCAGGAGCTCCGGTAATCTCTCATCAGGAGCATCGGTCATCTATCATCAGGAGCTCCGGTCATCTCTCATCAGGAGCATCGGTCATCTCTCATCAGGAGCTCCGGTCTTCTCTCATCATGAGCTCCGGTCATCTCTCATCAGGAGCTCCAGTCATCTCTCATCAGGAGCTCTGGTCATCTCTCATCAGGAGCTCCGGTCATCTCTCATCAGGAGCTCCGGTCATCTCTCATCAGGAGCTCCGGTCATCTCTCATCAGGAGCTCCGGTCATCTCTCATCAGGAGCTCCGGTCATCTCTCATCAGGAGCTCCAGTCATCTCTCATCAGGAGCTCCGGTCATTACCATTCAAAATGAATGCCTCAACTTGACGTTTATCCCCCCCAGTAGAAAACATACGATATATCCCCCTGTTGAATACTGAAGTCAAACCGTGAGAACTTGTTGCTCCACTACCATCTAGGTGTCTGGGCCCCATCACCACCCACAGGACTGAGAGCCTGGAGTAGAGCAACGATACAGCATGTGTATATGCTCTCATCTTTACAATACTCACACAATGAGTGATTGCACCCTGCAGGTCTCCCATTAACACAGAAGCAAGTCCGTAGCGTTGATTTATCTACTGTCTGAGCCGTTGACTGATTTGTACGTTCGATACTGATCAATAATGCTTACTCCGGGGGCACAGCATAGAGAAAAAGAAGGTTGAGTTTGGGATGTCGATAGCATGGCTACGATGATGAACATCAGCTTGTATGCAGCCTGTCTACCGTAACACAAAAACAGGACCAAATTAAGGCGGTCATGAAAAGACAGTGAACACTGAATAGGGTTTTCAGCTCCTGCTGTTGACCCCAATAGGTCAGTTGCTAATGTCTCAGTGTGTGTGTGAAACGTCTGTGTGGTAATATCTGCAGTGGCGTGGCAGCGGAAATGAAGGTTGATGGTGCCAACCCAGCAGCAGGCCAGCAGCCAGTCTTTAATAGTCAACCGAGCAGCTCATAGGCCAGCAGCTAGTCTTTAATAGTCAACCGAGCAGCTCATAGGCCAGCAGCTAGTCTTTAATAGTCAACCCAGCAGTAGGCCAGCAGCCAGTCTTTAATAATCAACCCAGCAGCTCATAGGCCAGCAGCTAGTCTTTAATAGTCAACCCAGCAGCAGGCCAGCAGCCAGTCTTTAATAATCAACCCAGCAGCTCATAGGCCAGCAGCTAGTCTTTAATAATCAACCCAGCAGCTCATAGGCCAGCAGCCAGCAGCTAGTCTATAATAGTCAACCCAGCAGCTCATAGGCCAGCAGCCAGCAGCTAGTCTTTAATAGTCAACCCAGCAGCTCATAGGCCAGCAGCCAGCAGCTAGTCTTTAATAGTCAACCCAGCAGCTCATAGGCCAGCAGCCAGTCTTTAATAGTCAACCGAGCAGCTCATAGGCCAGCAGCTAGTCTTTAATAGTCAACCCAGCAGCTCATAGGCCAGCAGCCAGTCTTTAATAATCAACCCAGCAGCTCATAGGCCAGCAGCCAGCAGCTAGTCTTTAATAGTCAACCCAGCAGCTCATAGGCCAGCAGCCAGCAGCTAGTCTTTAATAGTCAACCCAGCAGCTCATAGGCCAGCAGCCAGTCTTTAATAGTCAACCGAGCAGCTCATAGGCCAGCAGCTAGTCTTTAATAGTCAACCCAGCAGCTCATAGGCCAGCAGCTAGTCTTTAATAATCAACCCAGCAGCTCATAGGCCAGCAGCCAGCAGCTAGTCTTTAATAGTCAACCCAGCAGCTCATAGGCCAGCAGCCAGTCTTTAATAGTCAACCGAGCAGCTCATAGGCCAGCAGCTAGTCTTTAATAATCAACCCAGCAGCTCATAGGCCAGCAGCCAGCAGCTAGTCTTTAATAGTCAACCGAGCAGCTCATAGGCCAGCAGCTAGTCTTTAATAGCCAACCCAGCAGCTCATAGGCCAGCAGCTAGTCTTTAATAATCAACCCAGCAGCTCATAGGCCAGCAGCCAGCAGCTAGTCTTTAATAGTCAACCCAGCAGCTCATAGGCCAGCAGCCAGTCTTTAATAGTCAACCGAGCAGCTCATAGGCCAGCAGCTAGTCTTTAATAATCAACCCAGCAGCTCATAGGCCAGCAGCCAGCAGCTAGTCTTTAATAGTCAACCGAGCAGCTCATAGGCCAGCAGCTAGTCTTTAATAGCCAACCCAGCAGCTCATAGGCCAGCAGCTAGTCTTTAATAGCCAACGCAGCAGCTCATAGGCCAGCAGCTAGTCTTTAATAGTCAACCCAGCAGCTCATAGGCCAGCAGCCAGTCTTTAATAGTCAACCGAGCAGCTCATAGGCCAGCAGCTAGTCTTTAATAATCAACCCAGCAGCTCATAGGCCAGCAGCCAGCAGCCAGTCTTTAATAGCCAACCCAGCAGCTCATAGGCCAGCAGCCAGTCTTTAATAATCAACCGAGCAGCTCATAGGCCAGCAGCCAGTCTTTAATAGTCAACCCAGCAGCTCATAGGCCAGCAGCCAGTCTTTAATAGTCAACCCAGCAGCTCATAGGCCAGCAGCCAGTCTTTAATAGTCAACCCAGCAGCTCATAGGCCAGCAGCCAGTCTTTAATAGTCAACCCAGCAGCTCATAGGCCAGCAGCCAGTCTTTAATAGTCAACCCAGCAGCTCATAGGCCAGCAGCCAGTCTTTAATAGTCAACCCAGCAGCTCATAGGCCAGCAGCCAGTCTTTAATAGTCAACCCAGCAGCTCATAGGCCAGCAGCCAGTCTTTAATAGCCAACCCAGCAGCTCCTAGGCCAGCAGCTAGTCTTTAATAGTCAACCCAGCAGCTCCTAGGCCAGCAGCCAGTCTTTTATAGTCAACCCAGCAGCTCATAGGCCAGCAGCCAGTCTTTAATAGCCAACCCAGCAGATTATAGGCCAACAGCAAGCAGCTAGTCTTTAATAGTCAACCCAGCAGCTCATAGGCCAGCAGCCAGTCTTTAATAGTTAACCCAGCAGATTATAGGCCAGCAGCCAACAGCTAGTCTTTAATAGTCAACCCAGCAGCTCATAGGCCAGCAGACAGTCTTTAATAGTCAACCCAGCAGATTATAGGCCAGCAGCCAGCAGCCAGCAGCCAGTCTTTTATAGTCAACCCAGCAGCTCATAGGCCAGCAGCCAGTCTTTAATAGTCAACCCAGCAGCTCATAGGCCAGCAGCCAGTCTTTAATAGTCAACCCAGCAGCTCATAGGCCAGCAGCCAGTCTTTAATAGCCAACCCAGCAGATTATAGGCCAGCAGCCAGTCTTTTATAGTCAACCCAGCAGCTCATAGGCCAGCAGCCAGTCTTTAATAGTCAACCCAGCAGCTCATAGGCCAGCAGCCAGTCTTTAATAGCCAACCCAGCAGATTATAGGCCAGCAGCCAGTCTTTAATAGTCAACCCAGCAGATTATAGGCCAGCAGCCAGTCTTTAATAGTCAACCCAGCAGCTCATAGGCCAGCAGCCAGTCTTTAATAGTCAACCCAGCAGCTCATAGGCCAGCAGCCAGTCTTTAATAGCCAACCCAGCAGCTCATAGGCCAGCAGCCAGTCTTTAATAGTCAACCCAGCAGATTATAGGCCAGCAGCCAGTCTTTAATAGCCAACCCAGCAGCTCAGACAGATCTCTTCATAAAAATGAAATGATGTGGTTTCTACACAAACTAAAGACTAGACTAGCTACCATGCTTTACAGTGGCTCCAGTTTATTATCACATTTCCAGACATCCACAGCAGTAGTGCCCAAAGATAAATGATGACAAGATACATTCCTCCGACTCACAGGCCCACTCTTACTGTATCCATTTAGCAAAATCTGTGTTTGAAAATCGTGATCATCGCCAGTTGAAGTCTACATCACACACAACCTGTCCCAGTCTGAGATGAGAGCACCTTGTCAAGACATGTGGTTGGGTTTGGGTGAATCATGGTTCAAGATGATGCGATGAGTGTGTGTGTGTGTGTGTGTGTGTGTGTGTGTGTGTGTGTGTGTGTGTGTGTGTGTGTGTGTGTGTGCGTGCCGGGACTCATAGATGCACATGCTGTCATCAATGGGATGAATCATGCATCATATAATTAGACCCTCTCTGTGACCCTCTCGGTTTGACTAACCTCCCTTCGATGTTCTCTCTGATTAGCAATGGGCCTTGGTACTCTCTTTTCAATACATGAGTGATGACAAGCTACGTCTGTCTGATGACAGTACTGTAGATAGCATGAGCGCTCTCTTCATTATGCGAGTCATGATAGGCTACGTATGATGATGGGAGAGATTCTACGATGATGACGGGCGATGGGTGCATTTGAAATGGCATGCTATTCCGCGCAGTGCACTACATTTGGACATTTGCGTGTTTCCATTCCAGCCTGTAAAGGTTCTGTGTACAGCCAGCACGCCAGGGTCAGGAGAAGAGGAGAGGAAGAGAGGAGGAGAGAGGAGAGGAGAGGAGGAGAAGAGGGCCAAACCCAGTCAATGAGAGGCCTATCTGACTGAGTCGGCTGGGGACAGGAAATCACTGTTCACCTCCTTGGCTGGCTGGCTCGGCTGGCCGGCTGGCTGCACGCAGCCTCCCAAGCCCTCTCGACAGCTCTCGTGCACACACGCATGCGTCCACATTCAATCACACGCCGACACACTAGACAAAGGCCGAAAGGAACACACACTATACTGCAATCAAAGTGTCACTCAGTGCACAGCGGGCTTGGCTTGATGTTTGCGCACCTGTCTGAATGTACACATGGGTATGGTCGTGGACATGCCATAGGTGTGTGTTCTCCTGCCCCGACTGCCCTGTGGGATGTCCTTGCCATGGCCAGCCTGAGCTCCAGGTGGATCTGCAGCAGAGAGAGCCCTCTAGGTCTTCCCCCTCTTCCTCGTCCCCCTCTTTTCCATCCTCTCTTCTCTTCCCCTCCTCCTCCTCCTATTTCCCTATTCCTCGTTCCCCTCTTTTCCTCTCCCCTAATCTTCTCCTCCCCCTCTACCACATCTTCCTCCTGCATGACCTCCTCCTCATCTTCCCTCACTCCCTCTACCCTCCTCTCCCACTTGCCTCCTCATTTTTTCTCCCCTCCTCATCTTCCCTCTCCTCCTCCCCTCCGAGTCAACCACACAATGTTTCAATTTCACCCTACCTGGTATTGCTGACCTCCCCTTCACCCCTTACCCCTTCCCTCCCCCCTCCCCTGTTTCCCCCGGCCCTACTCTAACCTCCTTTATTTAGTGCTCGAATGAATCATCCATCTCTCTCTCCTCTTCCCCATCCATCTCTCTCTCCTCCCTCTCTCCTCCTGTCCATTTAGACACATTCAGGAACACGTTTGTCCTCGGATCCTCCAAGCGCGCTACTAACAGAATGAGGGGATGCAGGGATACCTCTGGCGTGTGTGTGTGTTAGTGTGTGTTTGTGTGTATATGTACGAGAGAGAAAGAGAGAGCATCAGGAGAGCCACTAACTATAAATAGAGAATTCTGTAGGTGGTTAGCCACCGCTGTTTCCAAACCACTGAAGCACAGGCCAAGACAGGTCTCAGTAAATCACAGGGACTTCCTGGGTTGTGTTCAATTGGTTTGAAAACAGATGGAAATCACTCTAAAATGGAGTGAAACAGGGCGATAGCGCAACAGGCTTGGTCTATGTGTTTCCTCCCTCTCTCAGCCTGTGGGTGTGCCAGGCACAGTGGGGTGAGAACAGTATGTGTGTGTTGGGGTTATAAGTGCTGGTCTCAGCGTCTTTAGGCCTGACTGAACAGGGCAGAGCTGGCGTGGGCTGTAGAGGTGGTTCAGAGGTCTCTCAGGGCACGTCCAGCCAGCTTGACCACGCTGCAGTAACGAGGGGTTACCTAGCCAAGGGGAGAGGATGGAGGGAGAGGGAAAAGGGAGACTGGGGGGATGGAGGATGGGAGCGAGGGAGAGGGGCCGAGGAGGGAGGCTGAGGGCAGTGGCGCTGTTGGCGAGGGTGCAATGCGGAGGACGGTGTAAAGGAGAGAGGAAGAGAGAGGTGGGGCAGAGTGAGAAGGGAGGAGGAGGAGGTAGGAGGAGTGAGAAGGGTAGGAGGGAGTAGTGAGAGAGGGAGAACAGCCAACTGCCAGCCCTCATTAAGAAAAGGAGCACAAAAATAATCAACGACTCTGGGCCATGGGCATAAACAGGAGGGCAGACACCAAAATAAACCGACTGCAATCAGGGCCTGAGTGTGTATGTGTGTGTGTACGTGTGTACTTGTTTCCCTACCTTATCAGGACCCCAATGTCCTGACAGGTCACCCGAGTACACCTTTCCTAATATTGAGGAAACCCCTGACAAGGTAGGAAAACAAGAAAGTTTTTTTGAAAAGTTTTTTTCATGTCCTGAATTTGTTCAAATGCTGTTTTAAGCTTAACGGTTACATTAAGGGATTTCGGGTTAAGGTCAGGGTTAGGTTGATGGTTTTTGGCATTAGGGTTAGGTTTAGGGGTTAGGGGAAATAGGATTTTTAATTGTCAAACATTTTTACTCCCCAAAAAATGTCACAAAAAAATGAAATCTCTGAGATAGTCAGCTCAATGTGCCCCAGAGACTCCAGGGTTGTCTGACGACAAGGAAATAATCTCCTTGAGGTTTTGTCCATCAGAGGTTACTCCTTTGTGACCCAGGCCAGTGCTTTCAGGATGTCTCCCTATGCCTCTCTGTCTGTCCATTCATCTGTCAGTACGTCTGTCGGTCTGAGAACGGCCCCAGCCCCACCCCTCTGCCTGATGGGAAGAGTGTCCATTTCCTCTTTTCCTCTGAGTGTGTGAAATGTAATCTGCAATCTAGGGGGCAACGCTGGAGAGGTAGAGGAGAAGCTGAGAGGAGAAAAGAGAGAGAGAGAGAGAGAGCAGATAGAGAGGGTTAGAGAGAGATATATTTATTTACTTTTATTTATTCAGGGGAGCTTAACTGAGACCAGTGTCTAATTGAGGACAAAAATTCCATCAACACAACAACAATATAAAAACTACAAAGACCGCTGTAAATACATGACATCGGGTTATTACAACAAGCTATAATAGTCAATTGAAACAACTGCACACTTCATGAAACTAATTTAACAACAGAGTTTTACACTACCTTATCGGCACCAGGGACTTCAGGTGTAATTTGTTTTGTAAAGTATTCCATAACTGTGGTGTGTTAAAACTAAAGGCAGATTTACCTAACTTCGTGGAGAGAAGCGGGGCCTCAAGTTAACCAACCCTGTGAATGCGTTTGGTATCTCATGTTTTAATACTTCAATAGGGAAGTGGAAGCTTGTGGAGCAGAATTTTCTAAACGAGAAGGGAGTCATGTGATCTACTAGGCTTTTGTGAGGTCTAGCCGACCTTCTGATACAGGGTGCGGTGACGAGTAGTAAAAACTGTCACATGTAAGGAAGTGAAGGGTGCTATGGTAGACGGCATCCAATGGTTTAAGAGTAGTGGCTGCTGCATTCGGTTAAATGGTGTCACCATAGTCAAGAACTGGCAGGAAAGTTGACCACATAATCTACTTCCTGATGTTCATGGAGAGGCAAGATATACAGTATTTTTTTGAAGTAGCTCATCATTATTTTTTTTAAACGTTAGATCTTCTATCAATCCAAATGCCCAGATAATTGTATTAGGTGGGAACCTGCTCGATGAGAGAGCCATCCAATGAGTGTATATGTAGGTCATCTGAGAAATTGAGACAACTGTATATATTTTGTTTTTGCCCGCATTAAGTGCAAATTTAAAATCAACAAGGGCTTTCTGTACTGCTCTAACATAGCTTGGTCAACAGTCGGTGCAATGGCGTACATAACCGTATCGTCTGCATACAGATGAACAATACAGAATTTAATACATAGACCAATATTATTTACAGAAACCGCCAAGAGAACAGGTCCTAATACGGACCCCTGTGGTACACCTTTCCTAATATTGATAGTATAGTCATTTATTAAAATGACTATAATTTATTTTTGTTACAATGTGTGAACAAGATTTAGGTCACTTAACATCTCTTATGCAGGCAAAGGGACAACGGTCACTGAACTCACTAGCAAATATCCCATTGGCTGTAAACTTATGAAGGCATTTGTTTAGAATAATTACCTAAGAGAGTCGATTTGTCAGGGTGTTATTTAGCTGAGTTAGATTTAGCTCTGTACAAATATCTTCCAACCAATCCAAATTAAGATCTCCGCTAATAGTAATTTGGATTTTAGCATAGTTAGACAGCAGGTCAGACGATTTGCTAAAAGCACATGAACGAAGCAGAGAGGAAGGTGACAAACTCCCATTAACGTTAGTTGGGCATTATTACCAAGGCCCATATTCAAGACTAGACATTCAACTAGACAAGCAACGTTCATACACACAGCAACATTCAAGTTGTTCTTCATGAATATGGCGACACAACCCACCCATCTCTGCCAGCTCGATCCGATCTATTCAGAGACACGTCAGAGTCTGGAACATACCTTCTTTTTTTTTTTTTTTACCAAGTCTCAGTAATTATCGAAATGTCCGAGTTTAGTTTGAGAAGCCAGATATACAATACGGTTCATTTTCATAATCAAAATTGGGACATTTACATGAATCAGTCCAAGGCCACAGTTGCGGGATTTCAGATCCGACATAGGAGTTACTCTAACAAGAACATGCTGTGATCATTAGGTTACCCTCTATATGAAATAGCCATAGGGAGAGGGCAAACCCTTAAAAAATCCATAAATGGATCATCCTTGTGCATTTCATATCTATTGGCGTCATTGAAGTTTTTCATTCATTATTTTAGGCTATCTGGTGCATAAACCCAGTTTAGGGACTAACTGTTTGCGCGCCAAATAGCATACATGCCAATTACCAAATGCTTTTGGGAACGGGCAGAAAAAGTTAACATCGATCCACACAGGCAAAAAGGACGATGTCGTAATTTAAGAGGAAAGCTGTGAAATGGAGTTTAAAATAATGACAAGGTGGGTTCCAGAAATGTAATGTTTGGGAAGGATTTGTTGAAGTGGTTAAAGAGGATGATAGCAGTGTTATGTGTGTTGATTGTGAGGCGATAAACTAATTTTACAGTCACAAGACAGGGACTTCAAATAGGTGGGGCAGAGTGGAGAAAGGAGGAGGAGGAGGTAGGAGGAGTGAGAAGGGTAGGAGGGAGTAGTGAGAGAGGGAGAACAGCCAACTGCCAGCCCTCATGAAGAAAAGGAGCACAAAAAGAATCAACGTCAAGGGAACTGTCCTGAACAGATGGGTTAAAAAGGGACACTGAAATCTGGACGCTGACTGTTGGTCTATAACCTCTCACGTAGCCTTAATATTAACTCCTGCAGAATTAAGCATTTCTTGCAGTAAAATGGTACACCAAACGCAGGCTAAATTTTGACACGGGAACAGGAGTGGAGAAATTGTGATTTCTTTCTTTCAGCATCTTGAGAGAATGTGAATGCACAGTTAGGGACCGTCTGTAGAGGTGCTGTCTTTATCAGCACCACAAAAGCTGATAGTATTTCAACCTCATAAAATATGCATCCAAGTCGAACTGAAATCTTATCAGAAACGTGTTGGGTTGTTTTCACACATTTCTATTTCCTTACGATCGATCAAACTGATGTCATTTGGAAATTTTGCACAGAAAATCGTATTTTTAAAATGTTATTGCATTTTCTCCCCGTTCCCTAAATGTCTTTGCTCCGCAGAAGAAGCAGAGATGACAGAGAAAACTTTACCGATGTCGCAGCACCAACGTTCCATCAGAAAAATGATCAAACATAAATCATGTAGCAGATGCAGGATATGGTAGAAAGAGTATGTGGCCTTTTCTGTAGCCTACAATGTAACGAGACAGACACTTTTTTACATCATGCAGGTTTCTCCAATCGATTAGCCTAACCTAAATGGCTGTCATGTTTTTAACAAACAAACATCTCCTAAAAACAGGACAGGTCAAAGTGAAATGGACAATATGGAATGGCCAATCACAACTGTTGCCCAGGAGTTTCACCCCGTTATCTTGATCAGTGGTTTCAAGTTTTTCTCACTACATTATTGACAAGCTGATCATAGAGAAAAATCATATACTTCTGCATTTCCCGCTGTGTAAACACATTGCAAATAGGCTCACGATAACTCCTGATAGAGTTGGGAAGCTGATACTCAGAGCTTAAATTGACAAATTGATTAGTCACAGGAATCAGGAGTAATAAAGGCCTGGTAGGCCTTCCACGTGGATGGGCATTCATAACAACCCATTGTGGCCGACATGATAGGCGACACACCAGTAAGCATGAGCCGAGGTCTATTGGTCTTTTTTTTGTCCTGTCCCATCATCTTTTTTCTGGTGTTTTACAAACGATAGGCTTACCATATAGATGGTTATACATAAACGTCAATTCCAGGCAACACTGTAGAAAGCACAGACCGACGCCTACATCTTTTGGTCTTTTTTTGGGGGCGCAGTCCAGACTGGCCTTGATTTCAAGGTCCACGGACAACGATGTTTTGGTCCCGTCCAAATCTTAACCAGTCATAGACTGGAAAAACGAGTCTGGAAAACAAAGATGTCCATACATTTTGTCTTTTCAACTTTTCATTCAGAACCAAAAACAAACCTGATTTCTAAGTCTGGAAAAAAAATTTTTTTTCAACATCCAGAAAATATGCCTTTTCAACGTGATTTTGCTTACTGGCTCAATTCAAATTTTGTGGGGCAGCATTTTTTGCTCTTGCCAAGGGGGCAGAAGGGCTACTACAACCGACTCTGGTCCCATGTTACATGAGCTGAAATAAAGATTACAGATGTGTTCTATATGCACAAAAAGCTTATTTAAGTTTTTAGGGAGCGTGCAATTGGCATGCTGACAGCAGGAATGTCCACCAGAGCTGTTGCCAGAATATTTAATGTTCAATTCTCTACCATATGCTGCCTCCAACATCGTTTTAAAGAATTTGGCAGTACACTCAACTGGCCTCACAACCGCAGACCATGTGGAACCACGCCAGCCCAGGACCTCCACATCCGGCTTCTTCACCTGCGGGATCGTCTGAGACCAGCCACCCAGACACCCAGACAGCGAATAAAACTGAGGAGTATTTCTGTCTGTCATAAAGCCCTTTTGTGTGTAAAAACTCATTCTGATTGGCTGGGCCTTGCTTCCAAGTGGGTGGGCCTATGCCTTCACAGGCCCACATATGGCTGTGCCCTTACCCAGTCATGTGAAATACATAGATTAGGGCCTAATGAACTTATTTCAATTGTCAGATTCCCTTATATGAACTGTAACTCCGTAAAATCGTTGAAATTGTTGCATGTTGCTTACGTGTGTTCAGTGTAGTTTAGTATAAATCAGCAAAAATAAATCCTGCACCACCTGTCAAAAAATAGTTCCGCTGTCTCTGACTGAAGCCTTACAGTGCATGCTGCGCATATAGTCAGGTGGATGGTTTATTAGCAATTGCGGGTGAACAAACAGCTGACCCGCGCACCACTAGCGAGCATGCCGTGAGAATGTGTGTGAGTGTCTGTGAAGCCTAAAGAGCCTGAGGTCCCATGAGGCTGCAGAGAGCCCTGAAAGTCAGTGCTGTGAACAAGTGTGCACCATTAGAGCCAAGGCTTTTAGCCTGATCTGTTCTGTTGGCTCAGCACCACTCACCTACTAACTAATCAATAAAGGGGAATAGGACCAAACTTCTCTTCAGGACAGGACTCATACTTACTGTACAGCTAACATTCACATTCACTTTCTGCCTCTATGCACACACACACCCACACGGACACACACACACACACGGACACACACACACGGACACACACACACACACACACACACACACACACACACACTTTTTCTCTCTCTCTCTCTCTCTCTCTCTCTCTCTCTCTCTCTCTCTCTTTCATTCTTTGTCAATCACACACTCACATATGCACCTCCTAGCCATACAGAAGCAGTATGGTATGAAAGCCTGCTTTTCAGAAGTTTCCAAAGAGTTTTGTCCTTACTTGCAGTCCAAGGAAAACCATTTGCTGTATGCCAGTCCCAGTGCCCAGTATAATGGTGTCAGAGCAGCTGTTTCAGAATGGGCTTCAGTTGCATAATAACTGGTTTGGAAAACGTCCCATTGATTCGGATTATCATCGTTTGCACCTTGCCATAACCTTTGAAGAGTAGCTCATTCTCATTCAAAACAGCACAGTTGGCTACAATGCATGGATGATCAGAAGGTAGATGTTGTCCATTAGGGCTGTCTTTCTGTCAGAAGTATAACCCACATGTGATGTCCATTTCGCATTGGGCTAGACTCTCATTCCAGCAGACACACAGACCCATTAGAAAGGAGGAGCACAGAGACAGACAGACAGTTTGTCTCACAAGAAAGCAGACCGTTTGTCTCATCAGAAAGCAGACAGTTTGTCTCATCAGAAGCAGACAGTTTGTCTCATCAGAAAGCAGGCAGTTTGTCTCATCAGAAAGCAGACAGTTTGTCTCATCAGAAGCAGACAGTTTGTCTCATCAGAAGCAGACAGTTTGTCTCTTCAGAAAGCAGACAGTTTGTCTCATCAGAAAGCAGACAGTTTGTCTCATCAGGAAGCAGACAGTTTGTCTCATCAGAAAGCAGACAGTTTGTCTCATCAGCTAGACTCAGACAGTAGGAACAATGTGTGGGCGTCTGGTTGTAAGCTCAGCAACATTAACTGATCACCCCAGTCTGTCTGATCTGTGGGTGTGTGCGTGTGTGTGTGTCTGTGTGTGTGTGTGTGTGTGTGTCTGATGTCAGCATTCATGTGTAAACAATGGTGAACCTGCATTAACTAAACGACCCGGCTTTCAGTGTAATCTGTTCCTAGAAAACACCATTAGAGATGATGAAGAGAGGGCCTGCAGTATGTGTGTGTGTGTGTGTGTGTGTGTGTGTGTGTGTGTGTGTGTGTGTGTGTGTGTGTGTGTGTGTGTGTGTGTGTGTGTGTGTGTGTGTGTGTGTGTGTGTGTGTGTGTGTCTGTGTGAGATAGACCTCTAACACACACACACTTGAGTGTGACTGTGTGTGTCTGAGTGTGTGTGTCTGAGTGGGTTATCTAAGTGTGTGGCCTGCAGTGAGGGAGATGGATGCAGTGAGAGGAATCGCAGCAGGGGACATGTCTCTCCATCTCCAAAGTGTATATAGAAACACAATGCTATCAGCTTCCCTCACTATCCGGAGCTCCCTTGTATTGTAGTGTGTGTGTGTGTGTGTGTGTGTGTGTGTGTGTGTGTGTGTGTGTGTGTGTGTGTGTGTGTGCGTGTGTGCGCGTGTGCTTTTTCACGTACGTCTTCCCATCGATATTGTTGTTCACACAAACACACGGATAGAAGAGAGAACCAATTATGGAATGGCTCTATAGCTATATCTCCCACATACGAGACTGAGAGGCACAATGCAGAAACCAATAGAGAGTGGGACCTCCATCTATGACACCGGTGAGGGTCAATGGGAAGGCTGACCTGTGTGTGTTTGTGTACGGGTGTGAGATTCCTGCTGGCGTCAGTTCCATGTTGGAAATGCTCCAGCCATTTGTATTAGTATTTATTCATTGGCTACTCTTCCTGGGGTCCAAACAAAGCAAAGCACCAACATGATGTATAAAACAACAGATATAACAGTGAACTATGTTTGTACTGAATGAGCTAAAGATAAAACTGTACATCCTATAACATCCCTACACCACCACATGTCCACAACACAAAATGTTCAGTACCAGCAGACAACAATTACAATGTGTGCGTATGCATGGGTCTGTACCTTTGTGTGTGTGTCTCTTCACAATCCCTGTTGTTCCATAAGGTGTATTTAAAAAACAAAAATCTGATTCTACTGCTTGCATCAGTTACCTGATGTGGAATAGAGTTCCATGTAGCCATGGCTCTATGTAGTACTGTGCACCTTCCATAGTCTGTTCTGGACTTGGGGACTGTGAGGAGACCTCTAGTGGCATGTCGTGTGGGGTATGCGTAAGTGTCCGACCTGTGTGCCAGTATTTTAAACAGACAGCTCGGTACATTCAGCTTGTCAACACCTCATACAAAAAACAGTAATGATGAAGTTCATCTCTCTTCCACTTTGAGCCATGAGAGATTGACATTGCATGTCATTAATGTTAGCTCTCTGTGTTCTTTTAAGGGCCAGCCGTGCTGCCCTGTTCAGAGCCAACTGCAATTTTCCTAAGTCCCTCTTTGTGGCACCTGACCACACAACTGAACAGTAATCCAGGTGTGACAAAACTAGGGCCTGTAGGACCTGCCTTGTTGATAGTGGTGTTAATAAGTTAGAGTAACGCTTTATTATGTACAGACTTCTCCCCTCTTAGCTACTGTTGTATCAATATGTTTTGACCATGACAGTTTACAATCCAGGGTTACTCCAAGCAGTCTAGTCACCTCAACTTGCTCAATTTCCACATTATTTATTACGAGATGTAGTGAATTATTTGTCCCAATACAATGTTTCTATTGGAAATATTTAGGACTAGTTTATTCCTTGCTATTAATTCCCAAAACTAACTGCAGCTCTTTGTTAAATGTTGCAGTCATTTCAGTCACTGTAGTAGCTGACATGTATAGTGTTGAGTCATCCACATACTGTACATAGACACACTGGCCTTACACAATGCCAGTGGCATGTTGTTAGTAAAGATTGAAAAAAGCAAGGGGCCTAAACAGCTACCCTGGTGAATTCCTGATTCTACCTGGATTACTGTATGTTGGAGAGGCTTCCATTAAAGAACACCTTCTCTGTGCTGTTAGACAGGTAACTCTTTATCCACATGATAGCAGTGGGTGTAAAGCCATAGCACATACGTTTTTCCAGCAGCAGACTATGATCGATAATGTCAAAAGCTGCACTGAGGTCTAACAAGCCCCCGCAATAATTGTATCATTAATTTCTCTCAGCCAATCATCAGTCATTTGTGTAAGTGCTGTGCTTGTTGAGGGTCCTTCCCTATAAGCGTGCTGAAAGTCTGTTGTCAATTTGTTTACTGTGAAATAGCTTTGTATCTGGTCAAACACCATTTTCCCCAGAAGTTTACTAAGGGTTGATAACAGGCTGATTGGTTGGCTTTTTGAGCCAGTAAAGGGTGTTTTACCATTATTGGGTAGTGGAATGACTTTAACTTCACTCCAGGCCTGAGGGCACACACTTTCTACTAGGCTTAAATTGAAGATGTGGCAAATAGGAGTGGCAATATCGTCCGCTATTGTCCTCAGTAATTTTCCATCCAGACTGTCAGACCCCGGTGGCTTGTCATTGTTGATGGACGACAATAACTTCTTCCACACTGTCTTTACGGAATTCAAAACTTCAATGCTTGTCTTTCATAATTTGGTCAGATATACTTGGATGTGTAGTGTCAGTGTTTGTTGCTGGCATGTCATCCCTAAGTTTGCTTATCTTGCCAATG
The DNA here is from genome assembly GCF_002021735.2 of Oncorhynchus kisutch. NCBI lineage: Eukaryota > Metazoa > Chordata > Actinopteri > Salmoniformes > Salmonidae > Oncorhynchus > Oncorhynchus kisutch. The sequence continues at coordinate 9,095,634 of NC_034197.2, read as the reverse complement.
GAAAAAGTCATTAAAGTAGTTGGCAATATCAGTGGGCTTTGTGATGAATGAGCCATCTGATTCAATAAATGATGGAGCCGAGTTGGCTTTTTTCCCCAAAATGTAGTGAAAGGTGCTCCAAAGCTTTTTACTATCAGTCTTTATGTCATTTATCTCTGTATAGTTTATTTTTATTTAGTTTAGTCACATGACTTTTTTATTTGCATTACGTTTGCCAATCAGTTGGGCTGCCAGACTTACTTGCCATTCCTTTTGCCTCATCCCTCTCAACCGTACAATTTTTCAATTCCTCATCAATCCATGGAGATTTACTCATTTTTACAGTCATTTTCTTAATGGGTGCGTGCTTATTAGTAACTGGAATATGCAATTGCATAAATGTGTCAAGTGCAGCGTCTGGTTGCTCCTTATTACACACCATAAGCCAGCAAATAATCTTTACATCATCAACATATGAATCACTACAAAACTTCTTGTATGACCTCTTAAACACTATATTAGGCCCAGCATTTGGAAATTTGTTTTTTCTAGATGTGGTTATTATATTGTGATTACTAAATGCTATGGATTTGGATACTGCTTTAAAGCACATTTCTGCAGCAGTAAAGATGTGATCAATACTGTACGTGTTGATAATTTAATTTCTGTGCTGTTTGTAAATAAATAAAATCAAATGTAATTATATAGCCCTTCGTACATCCACTGATGTCTCAAAGTGCTGTACAGAAACCCAGCCTAAAACCCCAAACACCAAGCAATGCAGGTGTTGAAGCAAATACCCGGATAGGTTGACTGACAACCTGAAACAGGTTCCAGGCACTGGTTACAGTTTGAAATTGTTTCTTGAGTGGGCAGTTTGATGACGTCTCTTCCTACTGAATGCCGTTCGGACTGGTTCAGTTGTAGCTTTCCCACTACACACTACTTGATTAGCATGCCCTGCTGGGGTACTATGCCGTCCGGAGATGGTTAGGGTTTGAGGGTGGTGTTACTGGCTGTGTCCATGCTTTTGACTTATGACCCCTGACAATACAGTAGCTGAACTGGAGGAGGGGCGGCTGGCTGCAGACATAGGGAGATTCTCAATTGGGTGAAAGTCTGTCCGCTCCTCGACTCCTCTGTCCTCCTCTCCTCCGTGACCTGGAAACCGTTGCGTGGTCGAGTTGTGGAGGAAAGTGTCGATTTGTTAGTAACTGAACTGAGGTTTGCTGCTCCGGCAGAGGATGCAGAAGTATCCTCGCAGTGGGGTGGCTAGTACGGAAGTGTTTTCAACCCCCCCCCCCCCCACCCCCGGCTACGTTTCTTCTTATCACTTTACACATTTATGTTGGGATTCCACCTGTCTAGACGTCATTTGTCTGATGATGCATGAGTGGAGGAGAGTCCAAATTTGGTTTCCACGTTTCCTTTCCGCCCAAGGAGATGAGCTAAACCAATTGAGAACCCTTGCCTGTGTGTGTGTGTGTGTGTGTGTGTGTGTGTGTGTGTGTGTGTGTGTGTGTGTGTGTGTGTGTGTGTGTGTGTGTGTGTGTGTGTGTGTGTGTGTGTGTGTGTGTGTGTGTGTGTGTGTGTGTGTGTGTGTGTGTTTATGTGTGTGTAAAAGAGAGTGTGTGTGTGTGTGTGTGTGTGTCTGTGTGTCCGTGTGTCCGTGTGTGTGTGTGTGTGTGTGTTTGGTGTATCATCATGTATGCTCCACTCCCTCCGGACAAAAACTCGCCCTTCTTTGTACCCCCTCTGTTTCTCTCTTCCTCTCTTCCCTTCTTTCTGTCCTCCATTCACCTCCCCCACTCTTTCATGGGTGCGTGCGTGTGTGCGCGTGTGTGTAATGAAAAAGCTCACATACCTCCCATCTGTAAAGCATCTATTCTAGGGCCCCGATATGTTGAACAAAGACAGAGGACCAAATCTGTTCTCCTCAGTCAAACTGTGAGGAAGACAAGAAACAATATTAGATCGAAGAGAAGTGACAGTCAGTAGATAGATGGCCACACTGCAGGGGAGCATTGAATGTGCTGTCTCTCTTGTTTTTAATGGACCATGGTAACTATTAGCAAGGCAATAGCCCTGTCGGGAGGAGGAGGAGGAAGATAATTGCAAAATTGACATAATTTTTCTATGGTTATCTAACAGGAAAAATTTACATGGAGAATATGATTTATAAACAATGTTCTTCTTTTATTTTGATGTCAAAAGATACTTTTTACGACGGAGAAAAGAGAATTGAAGGGAACATGTCACATGGCTCATTGTACTGAAGCTGGCATACTGGGTTCTTTGTGTGTGGACCGAGATATTTAATTGAGCCTGAACGAAGAGTGAAGAATTATAATAATTTCACACACACTGAGAAGGACTGTGGATTTACAGAGGCAACTAGCTTTGATGTAGAAACACTTACAAATTGAGCCACACTGAAAAAGCTTTACAGAAGACTAATGTATGCAAACCAGGCTACGATAGTGAGATAATCTCTCTCTCTCTCTGTCATGAAGAATCAGGCAAAAGAGGTCAAACCACTTCCACCTTCACATGACAACCAGTTCACACATTTCCAGGGCCATTGTCATTCCCCGTCTGTAGTCAACGTGACAGTAGAGGGTCAGGGGTTAGAGGTCAGGGGTCAGGGAGATGGATGGGAAGAGATGGTCATTTAGGGCCTCACCATAGATGAAAGACCACAGCCACACATCAACACATCTTACCGGAAAGGAAGACTTGGGGATGGCGGGACGGGGGAAGGAGATAAGAGATCAAAAATCAATGATGTAACCAAAAGATGGCAGGCACACATCTCACAGGAAAGACTATCCCAGGCTGAGGCCTGAGGAATGGAGAAGGATAGGAAAAGGGGAAGGGGATAAGACAAAAAGCAAAGCTATATAACCAGACAAAGATCTTCCGGTCCATAGGATTAAAGAGAACGGCCTGTCCCTGTCCACTCTAGAACCCCCCCGCTCTATGGTTATCCAGCTCTATGGTTATCCAGCTCTATGGTTATCCAGCTCTATGGTTATCCAAGTCTATGGTTATCCAGCTCTATGGTTATCCAGCTCTATGGTTATCCAGCTCTATGGTTATCCAGCTCTATTGTTATCCAGCTCTATGGTTATCTAGCTCTATGGTTATCCATCTCTATGGTTATCCAGCTCTATGGTTATCTAGCTCTATGGTTATCTAGCTCTATGGTTATCCAGCTCTATGGTTATCTAGCTCTATGGTTATCCAGCTCTATTGTTATCCAGCTCTATGGTTATCCAGCTCTATGGTTATCCAGCTCTATGGTTATCCAGCTCTATGGGTATCTAGCTCTATGGTTATCTAGCTCTATGGTTATCCAGCTCTATGGTTATCTAGCTCTATGGTTATCCAGCTCTATGGTTATCTAGCTCTATGGTTATCTAGCTCTATTGTTATCCAGCTCTATGGTTATCTAGCTCTATGTTTATCCAGCTCTATGGTTATCTAGCTCTATGGTTTTCCAGCTCTATGGTTATCCAGCTCTATGGTTATCTAGCTCTATGGTTACCCAGCTCTATGGTTATCTAGCTCTATGGTTATCCAGCCCTATGGTTATCCAGCTCTATGGTTTTTCAACTCTATGGTTATCCAGCTCTATGGTTATCCAGCTCTATGGTTATCCAGCTCTATGGTTTTCCAGCTCTATGGTTATCTAGCTCTATGGTTATCCAGCTCTATGGTTATCCAGCTCTATGGTTATCTAGCTCTATGGTTATCCATCTCTATGGTTATCCAGCTCTATGGTTATCTAGCTCTATGGTTATCTAGCTCTATGGTTATCCAGCTCTATGGTTATCTAGCTCTATGGTTATCCAGCTCTATTGTTATCCAGCTCTATGGTTATCCAGCTCTATGGTTATCCAGCTCTATGGTTATCCAGCTCTATGGTTATCTAGCTCTATGGTTATCTAGCTCTATGGTTATCCAGCTCTATGGTTATCTAGCTCTATGGTTATCCAGCTCTATGGTTATCTAGCTCTATGGTTATCTAGCTCTATTGTTATCCAGCTCTATGGTTATCTAGCTCTATGGTTATCCAGCTCTCTGGTTATCTAGCTCTATGGTTACCCAGCTCTATGTTTATCTAGCTCTATGGTTATCCAGTTCTATGGTTATCTAGCTCTATGTTTATCCAGCTCTATGGTTATCTAGCTCTATGGTTATCCAGCTCTATGGTTATCCAGCTCTATGGTTATCTAGCTCTATGGTTACCCAGCTCTATGGTTATCTAGCTCTATGGTTATCCAGCTCTATGGTTATCCAGCTCTATGGTTATCCAGCTCTATGGTTATCTAGCTCTATGGTTACCCAGCTCTATGGTTATCTAGCTCTATGGTTATCCAGCTCTATGGTTATCCAGCTCTATGGTTTTCCAATACTTAGCTAGCTGGATTTATCCCTCCAAACTTTGACTCCCGTCTCTGTCTTCTATTGATTTTGTTGTGGTTAGCGGTGGTTCAACATCTGTCCCTGCATATGTGTGTCTGCTGCTGCCCTTTGCCTTAGTTAAACTCCCATCCATCAATAAGGAGACCTGAGAAATCCCTGTGGTTGACTTAGAGAGCATATCATTCATTCACGAGCCCTGACTTCTCTTGACCGGTTATGTAACCTTTGCCCCCCTCCATCTCTGTCTTTCTCTCTCCCTCCAACTGCTCTGATGCCACTTCTCTCCAGCTGATCCTGTGCTGCTTCCAACCGTGTCAAAATCAAATCAAATCAAATGAGATTTTTCACATGGCCCGATATACAACAGGTGTAGACTTACAGTGAAATGCTTACTTACAAGCCCCTAACCAACAATGCAGTTAAGTTTTTTTTTAAAGATAGATAAGTAAAAAATTAAAATACATTTAAGAGCAGCAGTAGAGAGGCTATACAGGGGGTACCGGTACAGAGTCAATGTGCGGGGGTGTAGGTTAGTCAAGGTAATTGAGGTAATATGTACATGTAAGTAGAGTTAAAGTGACTATGCATAGATAATAAACAGAGAGTAGCAGCAGTGTAAAAGAGGGGGGGACAATGCAAATAGTCTGGGTAGCCATTTGATTAGCTGTTCAGGAGTCTTATGGCTTGGGGGTAGAAGCTGTTCAGAAGCCTCTTGGACCTAGACTTGTGTGTGGTTGTTTGAGTATGAGGTTGGATATTGTGGTGGCAAATCATTCAGTTTCCGTTTTTAAAAAATTGACAATTAAGTATCTATTCGATTCTTCCTCCCACTGTCCTTCTTTAAATGTCTCTCTCTCTCTTTCCCTCCTTTCTGTCTCTCTCCAGACTCATACTCAGCGGCGGGCAGCGAGGGTAGCATCTCCACCTCCGTGGCGTCCCTGCCCCCGACCCTGACGGCGTCCATTAGCTCCGCCCCCAACTCCCCGGGCTCGCGGCGTTCCGTCAGCACCCTGAAGAGGTGGCTGACCAATCCCGTCCGCAAGCTGAGCGCCGGGGCCGTCAACATCTCCACCAGCGCCAAGGGGGAGCGGCAGGACAGGAAGTTGGATGGGGGAAGCAAGCCCCCTCCTCCTATTCCACCCCCACGCCACAGTCATGGCCTGGGCCTGGGCCTGGGAGGGCTGGGGCTGGCCAGCCCCCTGGGATCAGAGGACCACCTCACCACTGTACTACCCATCACACACAAAGAGATGGTGAGTGGAGAGGCGTTGCTAAGCACCAGTGTTCAGGATACAGTGTAGACTAGGGTACATAGACCTACATACATAGCGGTGGAGGCTGCTGAGGGGAGGGCAGCTCATAATAATTTCTGGAGCGGAGGAAATGGAACGGCATCAAGCCATGTGTTCGATGTATCTGACACCATTCCACCAACTCCGCTCCAGCCGTTACCGCGAGCCTGTCCTCCCCAATTGAGATGCCACCAACCTCCCGTGACACATACAGGTATGTACATATGTCACAGTGAGGAGTAGCTGCTGTACACTGGGACAATGGCAAGTGACAGATTTGAAATGTGCCTCCTCAAGAGTAAACTCATCCGTATACTCTGTAAAAATGCCACAGTGTTCTACATACAGTAGCTAAATATACATGTATCATATCACAAGATAGCATAGGCTTATGAACAGGCTCAAGAGCAAATAGACAAATGATTGTTTAGTACAGCTGCCTGTCAAACACAGATCTACAACTCTTCCCCGTGTAAATATATAGCGGTGCCAGCTTCCCCATAGATAAACAGTATGTTTTATCTCTACTTAGCTTCCCTGACCACAGCCTATTGACAGTACAATGCCTCGCCTATGAATACTATCAATGACCGCTGCGTTGTAAACACACGGACAGTGGGATAGCTATGGCAGGGGTGATGCTGCTTGTTACGCAATCAACAGCACCCTGTCCGTTCACCTCTGGGGACGTTTCTGACCCAGTCACAGCGTAACACTGACTCACGTCGATGTGTTGAGTGATTTTGCTGTGTTATGTTGAGTAACGATGTTCCTTCTGTCTAGCTGGGTGTGTATGTGTGTGCTCATGCGGTGTGTGTGTGTGTGTTGTAGGAGTGCAGGTATAATTTGGCCAGTCCTGAGGATCTCTCCCCGGCAACCCTAAACTCTCCCAGCTACCTGTCTGACTCGCTACAAGGCTGTACTTCACTGGCCTACACACATGTGAGTCAACACGCGTGCGTGCACACACACACACACGCACACACACACACACACACACTCTGAGTTCACACCTACAGCCCCGTGTAACAGAAGTAGTGTGGGGAATCATGTTTGCTTGTTGACAATCTTTGCCTGAGACCTGACAACTTGTCTTAGCCCACCCGAGCAAATGCCTAGGTCTAGGAGGCTTAACAAGGTAGCTACGGTCATGCAATCTATCTAATCAACAGGGTCAGAGAGCACATACTCAGTCAACGTATCCAACCTGAGGAAACACAATATAATCGTACTGAACTGATGAATAAATGAATTGGTCATCCATTTATGGTATTGGCTGTTGCTGCTCAGTGTGTAGGGTTAGGGGAGATAGTCATGATTTTCTCTGGGGGTGGGGGTGTGAAGTCCCCCCTCACACCCCCACCCCCCGAAGGGCCTCTCAGAGTTAATCAGGAGGAGGCCGTCCAGTGGATGCGTCCCAAACGGGCCCATATAGGTCTCTGGTCAAAAGTAGTGCACTAATATGTAGGGAACAGGGTGCCATTCGGGACGCACACCCTTGTTGGGGTTCCGTGTGGTGGACGCTTCGCATTCAGCTGCAAAGAACATGCCTCCAGATGAAGAGGAAACGGCACGGAGGAGAAAAAGGACGGAAGATGCCGTGTTCCCGGGAACGACAGCGTCTAGACGATGGCTGTGCTCTTTCATTAACACATCAAACACTGGGAATGATGTGTGAACGGCAACAGCAAATGGGATAGATGGTGTTTGAAACCGAGACGGTTGGTAAGGGGGCCAAGATAAAGATAATGGATACTGTGTCAGGTAGACGTAAGAGAGACATGACTAACTGGAATCTTACCGGTTCTGACAAAGCTTTTAAAACTCAGTGAACAAGGGATCTACAGTGGCAAGAAAAAGTATGTGAACCCGTTGGAATTACCTCGATTTCTGAATAAATTGTTCATCAAATTTGATCTGACCTTCATCTAAGTCACAACAATAGACAAACACAGTGTACTTAAACTAATAACACACCAAATTATTGTATTTTTCTTGTCTATATTGAATACATCATTTAAACATTCACAGTGTAGGTTGGAAAAAATATGTGAAGCCCTAGGCTGATGACTTCTCCAAAAGCTAATTGGAGTCAGGAGTCAACTAACCTGAAGTCCAATCATTGATATGAGATTGGTGATGTTGGTTAGAGTTGCCCTGCCCTATATTAAACACTCACAAAATGTGAGTTTGCTATTCACAAGAAGCATTGCCTGATGTGAATCATGCCTCGAACAAAAGAGATCTCAGAAGACCTAAGATTAAGAACTGTTGCCTTGCATAAAGCTGGAAAGGGTTACAAAAGTATCTCTAAAAGACAAATTGTCTATAAATGGAGAAATGTCAGCACTGTTGCTACTCTCCCTAAGAGTGGCTGTCCTGCAAAGATGACTGCAAGAGCACAGTGCAGAATGCTCAATGAGGTTAAGAAGAATCCTAGAGTGTCAGCTAAAGACTTACAGAAATCTCTGGAAGATGCTAACATCTCTGTTGACGAGTCTACGATACGTAAAACGCTAAACAAGAATGGTGTTCATGGGAGGACACCACGGGAAGAAGCCACAGCTGTCCCAAAAAAACATTGCTGCACGTCTGAAGTTTGCAAAAGAGCATCTGGATGTTGCACAGCGCTTCTGGCAAAATATTCTGTGGACAAATGAAGCTAAAGTTGTGTTGTTTGTAATGAACACACAATACTATATGTGTGGAGATAAAAAGACAGGACAGCAACATCAAAACCTCATCCCAACTGTAAAGTATGGTGGAGGGAGCATTGTGGTTTGGGTCTGCTTTGCTGCCTCAGGGCCTGGACAGCTTGCTATCATCGATGGAAAAATGAATTCCCAAGTTTATCAATACTTTTTGCAGTAGAATGTAAGGCTCCTGAGTGGCGCAGCAGCCTAAGGCACTGCATCTCAGTGCTAGAGACATCACTGCAGTCCCTGGTTTGAATCCCAGCTGTATCACATCCGGCCGTGATTGGAAGACCCATAGGGAGGCGCATAATTGGCCCAGCTTTGTCTGTGTTTGGCCGGTGTGGGCCGTCATTGTAAATAAGATAATTGTTCTTGACTGACTTGCCTAGTTAAATAAAGGTTCAATAAAACGTGTAAAAATAAACATCTGTCCACCAATTGAAGGACAACAGAAGTTGGGTGATGCAACATGACAATGACCCAAAACACCGAAGTAAATCAACAAGCTTTTACAGAAGAAAAAGCCTTCTGGAGTGGCCCAGTCCTGACCTCAACCCAATTGAGATGCTGTGGCATGACCTCAAGAGAGCGGTGTAAAAACGTGTCACACCAGACATCACAAGAATATTGCTGAAATGAAACAGTTTTGTAAATGGTCAAAATTCCTCCTGACCGTTGTGCAGGTCTGATCCGCAACTACAGAAAACATTTGGCTGAGGTTGTTGCTTCCAAAGGAGGGTCAACCTGTTATTAAATCCAAGGTTTCACACACATTTTCCAACCTGCACTGTGAATGTTTACACAGTATGTTCAATAAAGACATGAAAACGTAGAATTGTTTGTGTGTTATTAGTTTAAGCAGACTGTGTTTGTCTATTGTTGTGACTAAGATGAAGATCAGATCCAATTGTACGACCAATTTAAGCAGAAATCCAGGTAATTCCAAAGGGTTCACATACTTTTTCTTGCCACTGTATATCTGAACTTGTCCAATAAGAACACAGATCTTCGTATTCCGTTGCAAAACGTTTTGTTACAGTGTGCCCTACTAAACATAACGCAGGTGCACCAGACCACCCCATCAGTCTGCTAAGTGTGTTATTCCCCTCCAGTTCTGGCTGTGGGAATAAGAACTCAGTCATAATAACAGTCAGTCAGGATTACACACAGACAGAGACAGGGGAGAGAAGGAAAGGAGATCACTGGTTCCGTCTGTCCTGTCAGGGACAAGGTGGAGAGAGAGGGACAGGGAGAAAGAGAGACATGGGAGTGAGCGAAGGATAGGGGAGAGAGCGAGACAGAAGGGGGGGGGGGGCAGGAGAGAGTGTGAGAGAGAATAAGAAAAATAGAGAGAAAGGAAGAGGCGGATTAATGTATGTAGGTCAGTCATCTCGGGGTCACGGCTTCTGTCATTCTGCGTTCTCTCTCTCTCTCTCTCTCTCTCTCTCGCTCTCTCTCTGTTTTTCTCTTCTGACCACCCACAGGAGATAAAAGATTAGACTTTCATTCTGCCAAACATCTTATTCTCATTCACTCTTATACACATTCTAGTAACTTCCCTTTCTCTTTATCTCAGATACAGTACATTCTGCTTAGTGCTGACACAATTTCCTGCTCTCCCTCTTCATTCAGGATACTGCTAATCTGACCTGACATTCCGACAGAGGCCCGGGTTTGATCAATTGTTTATTATTTGATGGTCAACGGAAAATTCCTAGACTGACTTCAGTCAAACAGTCAAAAAATGTAGTACTGTTAACCAAGGAACTGTAGTAAAATGACTATAATGTACCAAGAGTTATAGCTCCGCTTGCTCTAGTCATCAAATGGTCTTTCCTTCCTCTCTTCAGGAGAGATCAACTTTTGTCTGGACTGTACTGCTTGGATGCACTTTGAGAGATTTAGAGTTTCTCCTTCAAGTAGGAAAAGGCAGAAGAAAAAAAAGAGTTTGGATAGTTCTTGGAATAGAATTTTAGCACCGTGCACGCCCACACACGCCTGGCACGCACGCTAACGCGCACACACTACCTCCACCTCACGAAGGCATGGTCTCCCTGTAGGAACCACATCCGCCGTGATATCGGCTTCCGTTGAACTTTTGGAAAGCAAAAATAGAGGATGCGAGAAAGAGAGAGAGTTCTTTCCTGTGGGCTTCCGCCAGAGCAGAGGACATCTGGTAAGGATCAGGATCGGCCAGTCAGGGAGCGTCCTGTCAGCCAGGGTAGAGCTAGGGCGGGAGGATTCCTAACAGGGCAGGAAAGCTAGGACACACACACGGGCGGCCAGGCCGACACACACACACACACACCCACTGTGTACACTACATCTTAAGTAAAAGGTCACATTTCCAGAAGTTGATGGGAAATAAAAGGCCATAGGTGAATATATACTGTCGCTATGCCGAGGAGTCTGGCCGGGAGTAAACATTTGAACAAATAGCGGCAGAACAGGCTGAACCAGGCCAGAGGGCAGGGGCAGTGCTGAACTAGAGAAAGTAGCCTCCATCCATCAGGGAGACCGGCAGAGGAGTCACAGGGATTCGTTTTTTATTAAGTATTTATTAAGGATCCCCATTACTCTTCCCAGTGTCCAGCAACATTAAGGCAGTTATATACCATTTAAAATATTACATGACATTACATTTCATAACACTTTTCACAACACATTAACTGTGTGCCGTCAGGCCACTACTCTACTACCACATAAACTGCATGACCAAAAGTATGTGGACACCTGCTCATCGAACGTCTCATTCCAAAAGCATGGGCATTATAAAACCCCTTTGTTGCTATAACAGCTTCCACTAGATGTCTTTCCACTAGATGTTGGAACATTGCTGTGGGGACTGGCTCACAGTCAGTGTTCCAATTCAGCCCAAAGGTGTTCGATGGGGTTGACGTCAGGGCTCTATGCAGGCGAGTCAAGTTCTTCAAAACTGATCTCAACAAACCATTTCTGTATGGACCTCACTTTGTGCACCGGGGACATTGTCATGCTGAAACAGGAAAGGGCCTTCCCCAAACTGTTGCCACAAAGTTGGAAGCACTGAATCGTATAAAATTTTATTGTTTGCTGAAGTGTTAAGATTTCCCTTCACTGGAACTGAGGGGCCTAAACCAAACCATGAAAAACAGCCCCAAACCTTTATTCCTCCTCCACCAAACTTTACAGTTGCCACTATGCATTCGGGCAGGTAGCGCTCTCGTGGCATCCGCCAAACACAGATTTGTCCGTCGGACTGCCAGATGATTAAGCGTGAAAAATCATTCCAGAGAACGTGTTTCCACTGCTCCAGAGTCAATGGCGGCGAGCTTTACACCACTCCAGCCGAAGCTTGGCATGGTGCATGGTGATCTTAGGCTTGTGTACGGCTGCTCGGCCATGGAAACCCATTTCATGAGGCTCCCGAACAAACAATTCTTGTGCTGGCATTGCTTCCAGAGACAGTTTGGAGCTCGGTAGTGAGTGTTGCAACCGAGGACAGACGTTCTTTAAGCGCTCGGCGACGCTCAATCAGGCCTTTGTGGCAGAGGGTCCAGACGAAAGCCACTCCTCAGTAAAAGGCACGACAGCCAGCTTGGAGTTTGCCAAAGGCACCTAAAGAGTCTCAGACCATGAGAAACAAGATTCTCTGGTCGGATGAAACCAAGATTGAACTCTTTGGCCTTGATGCCAAGCATCACATCTGGTAGAAACCTGGAACCATTCCTACGGTGAAGCATGGTGGTGGCAGCATCATGCTGTGTTTTTTTTCAGCGGAAGGGACTAGTCAGGACCGAGGGAAAGATGAACGGAGCGAAGTACAGAGAGATCCTTGATGAAAACCTGCTCCAGAGCATTCAGGACCTCAGACTGGGGCGAAGGTTCACCTTCTAACAGGACAACGACCCTAAGCACACAGCCAAGACATTGCAGGAGTGGCTTCGGTAGTCTCTGAATGTCCTTTAGTGTCCTAGCCAGAGCCTGCTCTAACATTTCTGGAGAGACCTGAAAATAGCTGTGTAGCAACACTCCCCATCCAACCTGACAGGGCTTGAGAGGATCTGCAGAGAAGAATGGAACAAACTCCCCAAATACAGGTGTGCCAAGCGTGTAGCGTCATATCTGAGAAAACTCGATGCTGTAATCGGTGCCAAAGGTGCTTCAATAAAGTACTGAGTAAAGGGTCTGAATAGAGTCTGTAGAGTGCGTTTAGGATGTTTGATTAGTTGTGTACTGTGGGTCAAAGTCAAGGGAAGATGGGCACGGCCGGAACATGGAGGCCTAAGAAGTGTGGACAAACCGAGGGTTTACTCAGTCACGAGGGAATAAAGGAGTGGTTTGCTGACCATTTAAACAGGGGAGTCAAGTGTGTGTAAGTCTTCAGAAGGTTGACAAACACGCATTCGGTGCTATTGTAAGCAGAAGACCGTGGGCAATGAACAAAGAGATGCTTATTTCTCACACAAGCATGACAGCGTATCTTACTGATCACACAAGCATTTCTGTAGAGTGTAGAGACACTGCTTCAATGTTCAAGAATCTCCAAGGGAATGTTTCTAAGTTCCCGGGAAAGTAGCCTGTGAAAAGGCACTCATGTTTACCTCACCAACTCCATTGATTAGATCGCTGCGACATGTTTACTATGTCCCACTCTTCCTGAATTGATTGGGTGTGGATGCCATCAAGTGTATGATGACACAATGTTCAGTACTGTCTGGTCTAATTCACGCACTTAAAGAGAAGACGCCTGGTTATCCCTACTTCGTCTGATCTGGCGGACTTAGTAAACACAAATGCTTTGTTTGTAAATAATATCTGAGTGCTGGAGTGTGCCCCTAGATATCCTTGAATTTCAAAAACAAGAAAATCATGCCGTCTTGTTTGCTTGATAAAAGGGATTTGAAATCATTTACTCTTTTACTTTACATTTTAGAAATTACATTTACTTTTGATACTTAAATATATTTAAAACCACATACTTTTACACCTTTACTAAAGTAGGATTTTACTGGGTGACTTTCACTTTTACGTGAGTCAAGGTATCTTTACTTTTACTCAAGTATGACAATTGGGTACTTTTCCCACCACTATCTCTGTGTTATCACTCTTTCATCCCTTTCATCCCACTCTTTCTTTCATCCCACTCTTTCTTTCATATTCCCAGTTGCCTTGCCATGATTAAATGCAGTGGTAAGTGCTTTCAGTTTTGCCCAAATGCTGCCATCAATCCACAGTTTCTGGTTAGGGAAGGTTTTAAGAGTCACAGTGGATACAACATCTCCTATACACTTCCTTATAAACTCACTCACTGAGTCAGCGTATATGTCAATGTTGTTCTCTGAGGCTACCCGGAACATATCCCAGTCCACGTGATCGAAGCAATCTTAAAGCGTGGAATCCAATTGGTCAGACCAGCATTGGATAGACCTAAGTACGGGCGCTTCCTGTTTTAGTTTCTGCCTATAGGAGGGGAGCAACAAGATGGAGTCATGATCAGATTTGCCATTAGGAGGGCAAGGGAGGGCTTGTGTGCATCGCGGAAGTTAGAGAAACAATGTTACTCGCTCGTGTACTGCAATTGATATGCTGATAGAATTTAGGTAGCCTTGTTCTCAAATTAGATTTGTTAAAATCCCCAGCTACAATAAATGTAGCCTCAGGATATATGGTTTCCAGTTTGCATAAAGTCCAGTGATGTTCCTTGATGGCCGTCTTGGTATCACTTGCGGGGGGATATACACGGCTGTGACAATAAACAAGGAGAGTTCTCTTGCGAGGTAATATAGTCGGCATTTGATTGTGAGGAATTCTAGGTCAGGTGAACAAAAGGACTTGAGTTCCTGTATGTTGTTACAATTACACCATGAGTCAATCATGAAACATACACCCCCGCCCTTCTTCTTACCGGAGAGATGTTTATTCCTGTCGGCGCGATGCACTGAAAATCCCATTGGCTGTACCGACTCCGACAGCATGTCCCAAGCTAGCCATGTTTCCGTGAAACAGAGAGTGTTACAATCCCGGATATCTCTTTGGAAAGCAACTCTTGCCCTGATTTCATCGACTTTGTTAACTAGGGACTGGACATTAGAGAGCAATATACTCGGAAGCAGGTGTTTGGTGTGCGGGCATCCGAAGCCTCACTAGAAGACCGCACCCTCTCCTCCGGCAGCGTTGTTTTGGGCCCGGCCTCTGGAATCACTTCAAATACCCTGGGAGGTGCAGACAAAGGATCCGCTTTGGGAAAGTCGTATTCCTGGTCGTAATGCTGGTTGTGCTGGTAAGTTGAAGACTCTCTGATATCCAATAGTTCTTTGCGGTTGTATGTAACACTTAAGGTTTTCTGGGCTAACAATGTAAGAAATAATACATAAAAACACTAAATACTGCACAGTTTCCTAAGGACAAGAAGCCAAGCTGCCATCTCTATCGGCGCGATGTTACTGATCTTGATGGCCCAAATTTGGGAGTCTGGCTCATGGACTACAATTGGTGAAAGTAAGAACTACAATTGAAGACAAAAATGCAGTCAAAGAAGATAATAATTATTCTGCCAACAACTTTATTGCGAGGACATAGGGACATACTAAGGTAAAAAAGGAACGTGAGCAAGTGTTTAAATGATAATTGAAATGAGTGCAGGATTTGAATAACTTGATAAAATGATGGAAGTAAACACTGGAATTGAACAAATCATTCTGGAAAGAGCAACCATTGGTATGGTACTAGAGTTAGAGGCTACAGGATTTACATTCCCATGTACTATAGGACTTTACTGTCACTTTTGTGTTCCTTTGGCCGAACAGTTTCAATCAATCCGAATGGAGAAAGCCCATTAAAACCACTGACAAATCATTTGTTGCCACGCTAGTGTCACACACAACCCATAAAGCATATTTAGAACTTTATCATTCAGAATGATAAAAAACGTGTGAAAATACAGTGTTATGGTATCTTGGCTATATCGCCCAGCCCTAATTGGGTGCTATGCTAACACCACAGAGATCCAATGAAATTATATGTAATTCTATGCACAAGACATTCTGTACACCACACTCCTTTACAGGCCCAATAATTCTCTACCGACCCTGTTCTTTCGTTCTCTCCCTCTGTCTTTCTCTTTCATGGTGACTTCACCACACCATACACTATTATTGGTGACAATCAGATCCCCTTATCATTCTGTCACTGTCCCTAGTGTCTGGCTGCTCTCCCTCCCTGGTCACCTTGGCAACCGGCATCATTATCCTCTCTCCCTCAGTCTCTCACTTTGCCTCTCTCTCTCTCTCTCTCTCTCTCTCTCTCTCTCTCTCTCTCTCACTCTCTCTCCCTCTGCCTCTTTGCATCCCTCCCTCTCTCCCCCGCTCTCTCCCCCTCCCTCTCTCCCTACCTTTGCCTTTCTCTCTCTTTGCCTCACCTTCTCACCCCCCCCCCGTTACATCGCCTCTCCATCCCTCAGTTTGATCTTTCCCTTGCCCCTTGTCCTCTCCCTCTATATTAAAAATGCCATAAATGCCAAAATGCCATATCATAACCATATGCCCTGTCCCCTCTGTTTCACCAGGATACTCAGCCCACCAATGTCTATCCAGATGACAACGGCTCAGTGTTGACGGACGACACCTCCAGCCAATCATCAGCCGCAGCTGACAATGAGGAGAGGAGGAGTGCCTTAGAGAAGAGCATGCAAGTGGTTCCCCTTTAGTTACACAACACAACACTACACTTCGCTCTAAGACTGATCCAAAGTGTGATGTACAACACAGCATTGCCATACGTACCAACACACCGCCAGCAGTTACATGAGAATGTCACCCTGTCAAGACTGTTTGCAAATACTTTGTTTTGATGGGGATGACAGGGGGCACCAAAAGTCTGCAATATTTGTCATCCTCTGCCTCTCTGTCCAGGTACGTACTGAAGGAACTCATAGAGACAGAGAAACTGTATGTGGAAGACCTGAGGTACATAGTAGAGGTGAGAGTACAGTATTATATGCGTATTCAATGACAGACATAAAAAACAGTGGCTTATAAAGTTTGAAAACCCACCCACCTAGGTATTATATCACCTGGCCTTGAAAACATTGTCATCACAATACCTTCAGTGTCTTTCAACACAGCTTGGTCTGGCTCCAAAAACGGCCATTTCTGTTATTGGGTTGATTTGATGAACGCACATACAGTACCAGTCAAAAGTCTGGACACACCTACTCATTCAAGGGTTTTTCTTTATTTGTACTTATTGACGCTGTGCTTACCATAATATGGACTTAGTCTTTTACCAAATAGGGTTATCTTCTGTATACCAACCCTACCTTGTCACAACACAACTGATTGTCTCAAACACATTAAGAAGGAAAGAAATTCCCCAAATGATCTTTTAACAAGGCACACCTGTTAATTGAAATGCATTCCAAGTGACGCAGGTTGAGAGAATGCCAAGAGTGTGCAAAGCTGTTATTAAAGCAAAGGGTGGCTACTTTGAAGAATCTAAAATCTATTTTGATTTGTTTAACACTTTTAAACAAATTACATGTGTTATTTCATAGTTTTGATGTCTTCACTACTATTCTGCAATGTATGAAATAGCAAAAATAGAGAAAAACCCTGAAATGAGTAGGTGTGTCCAAAGATTTGAATGGCACTGTATATTTCGGTAATACGTAGGCTTTAGCTCAGAGGGTTAACACTGTCTTGTTGTGCGTGGGAAACCAGGGTTTGAATCCCAGTCAGTCATATACAGTATATCTGATCTGAGGTTGTGTGTGTGTGTGTGTGTCACCACTACAGGGCTACATGGCCACTATGAATACCAAGGGCATACCTGAGGACATGAAGGGGAAAGACAAGATTATATTTGGAAACATTCACCAAATGTTCGACTGGCATAAAGAGTGAGTGTCGAAGATGTACTGTGCAGAGTGTGATTGTGTGTGATAGTGTGTGTGTAACCTGTCTCTCTCTGTCTAGTTACTTCCTGGGGGAACTGGAGAAGTGTATAGCAGAACCAGAGAGACTGGCTCAACTTTTCATAAAGCATGTGAGTCTACTTACACCATCACTCAGAGACAGTGGGCCACAGGCAGCGGGCGAGTATCTGTTTCCTGTTTCTGTTTGGTGTGAGTTGAGGTAAATAGCTGTGAGGATACACATGAAGAGCTCATGTTAACCCTCCAACATGCCGTGCCTCTGTCTAGATTTCTGTCAGCTGCTAGCATTCGCTCCTACATTTCCCTGTTATAGATAGGTCTCAGACGTGCGGGCGCACACACACACACCAGCGTTTCCCCCTCCACTTCCTTGTTATTGATAGCTAGGGTCTTAGACCTGCCTGTGTTTTTCTAGCCACAGACAGACTGGCTAGCCTCCAGACCAGACAAGACTTGAGCAGTCAGTGTGTGTATGTGTGTGTGTATGTGCATGCCCTTGTGTGCATGCCCCAGTGTGTGTGTGTGTGTGTGTGTGTGTGTGTGTGTGTGTGTGTGTGTGTGTGTGTGTGTGTGTGTGTGTGTGTGTGTGTGTGTGTGTGTGTGTGTGTGTGTGTGTGTGTGTGTGTGTGTGTGTGTGTGGTGTGGCTGGTCCCAAGCGGTCAGGAAGCAAGTGGAGAATAACAGTCTGAAGAAACAGGCAGAAGAAAAGCCACATAAAAAAGTCTACGAAATAATAAACACGAGGCTATTTGATACGGAGGTCATTTTCCTCCAACCCCAAAGACAACCTATTTCTGCCCCTGTATCTGTGGTCTGATACGGAGAAAAATTAACAGGAGAAGAAAGACGTAGCGTACAGATATACTGCAGAGTTTATTGTTTAGATGTGGTACATGATGTGTTCCGTGCAGAGAATTACATATATGTTAATGAAGACAGAGTGGTCATGTTGGGTTAATTTAACAAACTTGGAGTAAAATAGATTGAGTTAATGAGTTCCCTCTCTCCCTCTCCCACCCTCTCTCCCTGTCCGTTAAAACTCTCCCTCCCTCTCTCCCTGTCCATTAAAACTCCCCCTCTCTCCCTGTCCGTTAAAACTCTCCCTCCCTCTCTCCCTGGCCTTTAAAACTCTCACTCCCTCTCTCCCTGGCCTTTAAAACACTCCCTCCCTCTCTCCCTGTCCGGTAAAACTCTCCCTCCCTCTCTCCCTGACCTTTAAAACTCTCCCTCCCTCTCTCCCTGTCCGTTAAAACTCTCCCTCCCTCTCTCCCTGTCCGTTAAAACTCTCCCTCCCTCTCTCCCTGTCCGTTAAAACTCTCCCTCCCTCTCTCCCTGGCCTTTAAAACTCTCCCTCCCTCTCTCCCTGTCCGTTAAAACTCTCCCTCCCTCTCTCCCTGTCCGTTAAAACTCTCCCTCTCCGTTAAAACTCTCCCTCCCTCACTCTGTAACGGAAGAGAGTCGGACCGAAATGCAGCGTGGTGGTTATTCATGATCTTTAATGAAGAAATGACGATACATGAAACAACTATACAAAAATACAAAACAACAAACGGAACGTGAAACCTAATTACAGCCTATCTGGTGAAACTACACAGAGACAGGAACAATCACCCACGAAATACAAAGTGAAACTCAGGCTACCTAAATACGGTTCCCAATCCAAGACAACGAGAATCACCTGACTCCGATTGAGAACCGCCTCAGGCAGCCAAGCCTATACTAGACACACCCCTAATCAACCACAATCCCAATGCCTACAAAAAACCCAATAAGACAATACAATAACCCCATGTCACACCCTGGCCTGAACAAATAATTAAAGAAAACACAAAATACTAAGACCAAGGCGTGACACTCTCCCTGTCCGTTAAAACTCTCCCTGTCCGTTAAAACTCTCCCTCCCTCTCTCCCTGTCCGTTAAAACTCTCCCTGTCCGTTAAAAACTCTCCCTGTCCATTAAAACTCTCCCTCGCTCTCTCCCTGTCCGTTAAAACTCTCCCTCCCTCTCTCCCTGTCCGTTAAAACTCTCCCTCCCTCTCTCCCTGTCCGTTAAAAGTCTCCCTGTCCGTTAAATCAATTCAAAAGGACTTGAAGACGTGATGAAGTTAAAAGGGCTATGGGGGAATAAAGCAGCTCGTAACTACATCTAATGGTGTCAAGCTGTGACAACAAGCACACTGGGAACATGGCCTGTAGAAAAAGTCCAGGAGAACTTTCATATAGAATGCTTCATTTCAGCCTAGTCATGTATGTTACTGGTTCAGCAGCCTAGTCATGTATGTTACTGGTTCAGCAGCCTAGTCATGTATGATACTGGTTGAGCAGCCTAGTCATGTATGTTACTGGTTGAGCAGCCTAGTCATGTATGTTACTGGTTGAGCAGCCTAGTCATGTATGTTAGTGGTTGAGCAGCCTAGTCATGTATGTTACTGGTTCAGCAGCCTAGTCATGTATGTTACTGGTTCAGCAGCCTAGTCATGTATGTTAGTGGTTGAGCAGCCTAGTCATGTATGGGACTGGTTGAGCAGCCTAGTCACTTATGGGACTGGTTGAGCAGCCTAGTCACTTATGGGACTGGTTGAGCAGCCTAGTCATGTATGTTACTGGTTGAGCAGCCTAGTCACTTATGGGACTGGTTGAGCAGCCTAGTCATGTATGTTACTGGTTGAGCAGCCTAGTCACTTATGGGACTGGTTGAGCAGCCTAGTCATGTATGTTACTGGTTGAGCAGCCTAGTCATGTATGTTACTGGTTGAGCAGCCTAGTCATGTATGTTACTGGTTGAGCAGCCTAGTCATGTATGGGACTGGTTGAGCAGCCTAGTCATGTATGTTACTGGTTGAGCAGCCTAGTCATGTATGTTACTGGTTGAGCAGCCTAGTCATGTATGTTACTGGTTGAGCAGCCTAGTCATGTATGTTACTGGTTGAGCAGCCTAGTCATGTATGTTACTGGTTGAGCAGCCTAGTCATGTATGTTACTGGTTGAGCAGCCTAGTCATGTATGTTACTGGTTGAGCAGCCTGGTCATGTATGTTACTGGTTGAGCAGCCTAGTCATGTATGTTACTGGTTCAGCAGCCTAGCCATGTATGTTACTGGTTGAGCAGCCTATTCATGTATGTTACTGGTTGAGCAGCCTAGTCATGTATGTTACTGGTTCAGCAGCCTAGTCATGTATGTTACTGGTTGAGCAGCCTAGTCATGTATGGGACTGGTTGAGCAGCCTAGTCACTTATGGGACTGGTTGAGCAGCCTAGTCATGTATGTTACTGGTTGAGCAGCCTAGTCATGTATATTACTGGTTGAGCAGCCTAGTCATGTATGGGACTGGTTGAGCAGCCTAGTCACTTATGGGACTGGTTGAGCAGCCTAGTCACTTATGGGACTGGTTGAGCAGCCTAGTCATGTATGTTACTGGTTGAGCAGCCTAGTCATGTATGTTACTGGTTGAGCAGCCTAGTCATGTATGTTACTGGTTGAGCAGCCTAGTCATGTATGGGACTGGTTGAGCAGCCTAGTCATATATGTTACTGGTTGAGCAGCCTAGTCATGTATGTTACTGGTTGAGCAGCCTAGTCATGTATGTTACTGGTTGAGCAGCCTAGTCATATATGTTACTGGTTGAGCAGCCTAGTCATGTATGTTACTGGTTGAGCAGCCTAGTCATGTATGTTACTGGTTCAGCAGCCTAGTCATGTATGTTACTGGTTGAGCAGCCTAGTCATGTATGTTACTGGTTGAGCAGCCTAGTCATGTATGTTACTGGTTGAGCAGCCTAGTCATGTATGTTACTGGTTGAGCAGCCTAGTCATGTATGGGACTGGTTGAGCAGCCTAGTCATATATGTTACTGGTTGAGCAGCCTAGTCATGTATGTTACTGGTTGAGCAGCCTAGTCATGTATGTTACTGGTTCAGCAGCCTAGTCATGTATGTTACTGGTTGAGCAGCCTAGTCATGTATGTTACTGGTTGAGCAGCCTAGTCATGTATGTTACTGGTTGAGCAGCCTAGTCACTTATGGGACTGGTTGAGCAGCCTAGTCATGTATGTTACTGGTTGAGCAGCCTAGTCATGTATGTTACTGGTTGAGCAGCCTAGTCATGTATGTTAGTGGTTGAGCAGCCTAGTCATGTATGTTACTGGTTGAGCAGCCTAGTCATGTATGTTACTGGTTGAGCAGCCTAGTCATGTATGTTACTGGTTCAGCAGCCTAGTCATGTATGTTACTGGTTGAGCAGCCTAGTCATGTATGGGACTGGTTGAGCAGCCTTGTCACTTATGGGACTGGTTGAGCAGCCTAGTCATGTATGTTACTGGTTGAGCAGCCTAGTCATGTATGTTACTGGTTGAGCAGCCTAGTCATGTATGTTACTGGTTGAGCAGCCTAGTCATGTATGTTACTGGTTGAGCAGCCTAGTCATGTATGTTAGTGGTTGAGCAGCCTAGTCATGTATGTTACTGGTTCAGCAGCCTAGTCATGTATGTTACTGGTTCAGCAGCCTAGTCATGTATGTTACTGGTTGAGCAGCCTAGTCATGTATGTTACTGGTTGAGCAGCCTAGTCATGTATGTTACTGGTTGAGCAGCCTAGTCATGTATGTTACTGGTTCAGCAGCCTAGTCATGTATGTTACTGGTTGAGCAGCCTAGTCATGTATGGGACTGGTTGAGCAGCCTTGTCACTTATGGGACTGGTTGAGCAGCCTAGTCATGTATGTTACTGGTTGAGCAGCCTAGTCATGTATGTTACTGGTTGAGCAGCCTAGTCATGTATGTTACTGGTTGAGCAGCCTAGTCATGTATGTTACTGGTTGAGCAGCCTAGTCATGTATGTTAGTGGTTGAGCAGCCTAGTCATGTATGTTACTGGTTCAGCAGCCTAGTCATGTATGTTACTGGTTCAGCAGCCTAGTCATGTATGGGACTGGTTGAGCAGCCTAGTCACTTATGGGACTGGTTGAGCAGCCTAGTCATGTATGTTACTGGTTGAGCAGCCTAGTCATGTATGGGACTGGTTGAGCAGCCTAGTCACTTATGGGACTGGTTGAGCAGCCTAGTCATGTATGTTACTGGTTGAGCAGCCTAGTCATGTATGGGACTGGTTGAGCAGCCTAGTCATGTATGTTACTGGTTGAGCAGCCTAGTCATGTATGTTACTGGTTGAGCAGCCTAGTCATGTATGTTACTGGTTGAGCAGCCTAGTCATGTATGTTACTGGTTGAGCAGCCTAGTCATGTATGTTACTGGTTGAGCAGCCTAGTCATGTATGTTACTGGTTCAGCAGCCTAGTCATGTATGTTACTGGTTGAGCAGCCTAGTCATGTATGTTACTGGTTCAGCAGCCTAGTCATGTATGTTAATGGTTGAGCAGTCTAGTCATGTATGTTAACTGGTTGAGCAGCCTAGTCATGTATGTTAACTGGTTGAGCAGCCTAGTCATGTATGTTACTGGTTGAGCAGCCTAGTCATGTATGTTACTGGTTGAGCAGCCTAGTCATGTATGTTACTGGTTCAGCAGCCTAGTCATGTATGTTACTGGTTGAGCAGCCTAGTCATGTATGTTACTGGTTGAGCAGCCTAGTCATGTATGTTACTGGTTGAGCAGCCTAGTCATGTATGTTACTGGTTCAGCAGCCTAGTCATGTATGTTACTGGTTGAGCAGCCTAGTCATGTATGTTACTGGTTGAGCAGCCTAGTCATGTATGTTAGTGGTTGAGCAGCCTAGTCATGTATGTTACTGGTTCAGCAGCCTAGTCATGTATGGTATCATGCTTCTATGGTAGCGCTTGGTTCTGCACCTGATGGATTCCAACTTTGTTGAGGACCGGGTAACAGGTCCAGAGATGGAGGAGCGTTCCGGAGGCAGCATGTGTCGGTAGAGGCCCTGTTTGTATGTGGTTTACACCGTCACCATATCCTCCTGTGGGACGGAGCTATATTTCAGCTTCCTAATGGAGCAACAGGGGTCTACTGGCCTTCTTGGAGATCACATCCACCTGTGCTGTCCAATGGAGATCTGCCTGGATGAGAATGCCTCGGACTTTTATGGTTTCAACTCTCAGGATCTCTGAGTTATTGGTGTGCAGTGGTGGTAGATGCGGTGGTGTTCTGGAGATTAAGGTGTGAAGTACTTTGCATTCCTGCGGGTGGAGAATCATGTGACTGTCTATGGACTGGGTGCTGTTGCGGTGACCTGACCGTATCATCGCCACACTGGCAGCCCTGACCGCAGTAAAATTCCACGTGACCGTGGAGTCACGGTAATCTTCTCTTAGGCACTCTGGACATGATTTGGTAGTAGCGAACTTGCTAACGACCATCCGGTCCTAATGGCCTGGTACTCAGGGCTCTAGTGTTCCTCCAACCACTCTGACATCAATGGAAATACAATCGAAAATCACTTCTAAACACCTATCATCATCAAAACAGTTTCATGCTTTTAAAACTCACCTCACTGTGATGATCATTTTGAAGAAGTACAACAGCAAGCTTGAAACTGAGTGGAAAACATGGTCATTGTAGATGTTGTTTCAAAGCCTTGCACAACAAAATGTACAGCGCTTTCTAAGGTGATGATGAATTCATAACACCCCTACACATATTAGAGTTTATGCATACGCAAAGACTTATGAGCCCAAGCCTGGGGAAAAAAAGAATGAAAATGATACAATACATAGCCTACCGCATATTACGCTTGGCAGAAAAACATCAAACTAAAGTGAATTAAGATGTCTTCGGTACATAATTGGTCTAGCCTATAAATTAGAGTAATCGCCTTTGAATGTGGACTGTATTATTATGCATACTGGATGGACTGGTTACCTTATGCTACCCTCTTAAAATGTGTATCCATGAGTCTGGGAGAGAACTATAGCCCTACGCATGCTGTAGGTTCATTGATTGTGCGGAGCGGCTTACAGGTAGCCTACAATTACAGTGAATTTGTATTTGATTTGGAATAGCCTGGTAATAGGGGATTTTTAATATTTGAATAATTAAGTGGGTGGCACATTAACGTTAGCGACACAGAATATCTCTCCACCATGCTGTTTCCATCTCCTCCTCTCTCTCCTTTATTCATTTCTTCAGTGTGCAGAGGGGGTGTCAACAGTTTAGTGAAATCTGTTTTGCTTGCGAAAACATGTTGCGATCGATTGTTCCCAAACATATTTCACTTGGTTTCCCAAATGAAGGACTGGGTAGGTGCAGGAACATGGTTGGAGAGCCCATGGCACATACAGTGTTTGAGCGGAATACCACCTGTCACGCAGCGAGAGCATGCTCCTCAAACGGTGGTTGATGCGTGGAGAGAAACAAGTTTTCCTATATTTATTTCTCAGCTGCTCATATTAAGCACAGCTCCGCTATAAAACCAAAGTAGCTTACCAGGCATCATTAAAAAATGATGCACAGCTCTGCTATAAAACTCAATTAGCTTACCAAGTATCATTGAAAAACGGACCGGCGTGCAGCCTTCATTTGCTTTTCGAAGGCATACTGATTATATGTCTTTTTCCCCTGCTCTGTTCCTGCCCATTCTAAATCTAAACTAATTTGACATATTAGTAAAGACAAGATTAAATAGAAAATAGTCTGAATGGGTGAAAATATGATCACTTGATGAGTGAACAGCTGTGCAAGGAACAGAGCTCAAACTTTTTTGCGGCTTTCTCAACTCATCAATAGTCTGTAGTCGCATCATGCAGCCCATATATGTGTTGATTTCTAAGACATTCTATAATGTGTTGATTCGACATTCTAAGGTTTGTATCATTCACAACTAAAGTTGGCAAATAACTCTAAATCTAGCATATAGGACCTGTTTCGAATGATTAAAAAAAATGTATTCAACAAATATTATTATTATTTTATTATTATTATTTTTGTACTTTTTAGCCGTTTTTCTCCCCAATTTCGTGATATACAATTGGTAGTTACAGTTTTGTACCATCACTGCAATTCCCGTACAGACTTGGGAGAGACGAAGGTCGAGAGCCATGCGTCCTCCGAAACACGACCCTGACAAGCCGCACTGCTTCGAATGATCACTTTTACGCTCAATATAGCCACTTCATATGCGCTCTCACTCCAGAATGGGAAGAATCTCCTTTCTATTTAATTCAGCTAAGTTCAATTACGTTCTTCTTAATTATAACATTGTATAATATCAAGGCACAGGACCTATAAGCATATCTTGTCTGCTAAATGAACAAGCCTACAGCCTATGGCATGGAACATAGCCAATAACATACAGTAGGCCAACTCATATTCTGTTCTTCTGAAAATATCATAATGTTTCTTTAGACCTGACTAAAATAAATAACGGATTTATTGTGATGGTGTATGTTACATTTACTTATTTGTTTTTTAAATGTAGATGTTCCAAAGGTGCACATCAGCAGCTTGTTTGCATGGTGGCCTGGGATGCTAAACATGTCAATGTTAATTAACAGTCAAATACCGCATTACAATAACCGTCTGACAAAAATGTCATGCCAGCCACATTGACACAGTCTGGACCATGACTCCAGGTCGGACAGGTCTTGTTGGCTTGAAGAGGGTGCTGTCTGTGGTCTGTCCTCTAGTAAGTTAAGCTCATCCACGAACTTCCAGTGTTCTACTGCTGCATCGCTTACTGCGGCGTCTATATATGTTACGAATATCAGGGGTCCGAGCAACGTTCCCTGAGGGAGGCCACATGACACTCTGACACTGTCCGACGTGGAGCCATGTTACTTAAATGCCTGGTGCCTGTTAGATAGGAAGTCAGCATTTCACCTGATGGTTGAAGCCTCATTTCTAGGAGTCTGGCGATAACCATATTATGGCAGACCCTGTCAAAGGCCTTGCAGTCAGTGGTGACCAGTGAGCAGATGAAGCCAGGCTTGTCGGAATGCTTGTACAGCCCATCGATGGTCATAGATTTGGGGAAGGATGTCTCCTACTGCCCACTGGGAGATGAAGCTCTCGGCTGCCTTGTCTAGAAGGGAGGTAAGGGAAATGAGTCTGATTTCAGCAAGGCTGGGCGGATTCATCTTTGGGAGGGGCACGACAGTAGCAGCTTTCCACTCCTTTGGGATCACACCTTGGTCGAGGGAAGCGTTTAGGATATCGGCCATGGGTCCAATTAGCCCGTAAGCAAACTCTTTAATGAAGCTGCCAGGTATTCTGTCTGCTTTTGGGGTTTTCACCTTAACCAACTTCTCGTACGTATCCCATGCTGGATGGTTGGGGCTGGTCTTGATGGTAGGTAACAGGGAAGCAGTATTGGTCGATGGGGGGTATAAACTGGATCACAGAGGCTAGTGCTTTGTTAATTTCATTGGCTAAGCCCCTCAATGTGTGATTTTATCACTGTAGAAGGCCTGCCTAGTTGTTCTGATGTTGCATTGTATTTTGTTCCTCAACTTGTTCCATAGGACAGTGTTCTTCTGGGAGAAGGCTTTCTGATGCTCTTGGATTAGGGCCTTGATCTCCGCTGTCATCCATGTTTTGTCGTGGTTTTGCAGCCTCGCTGTTTTGGTGGGGAAGTACTCGTCCATCTTGGATTAGAGAGATGTATGTGATATGTCACCAACCTCAGACTTAGAGTCTAATCATGGGAGGTAATCCATTGTCCAAAGGAACAGATGTTTGAGTCAGGCAGTGGCTGGAAAACCCTTTTCACTGTCGTGCTCTGGATTTTTCTTTCCTTGTGTTGGGTAGTGATGAC
Organism: Oncorhynchus kisutch; assembly: GCF_002021735.2. Classification (NCBI taxonomy): domain Eukaryota; kingdom Metazoa; phylum Chordata; class Actinopteri; order Salmoniformes; family Salmonidae; genus Oncorhynchus; species Oncorhynchus kisutch. The sequence goes on along the minus strand of NC_034197.2, from coordinate 9,068,613 downwards.
GTTATGGTCACTTATGGCTAGTGGGTTCCAGATGGCAGGAACACAGTAGAAATGAGACAGATTGGTGAAGACCAGGTCAAGGATTGCTTCTCATCTTGTTGGTTGATTAGCCATTTGCTTTAAACTGTGACTTTTACATAGCCTCCCCACATCCTGCCTGTTGAAATCTCCTCTGATGAAAAAAAACAATGGCAGGGTGTTTCACTTGTAGTGCACCAATAGTCTCCACTAAGTGATCAATGAAGATATCTCCCTGTGAATACATTGCACATATTGCAATTCTGGAAAGGAAGGCGAGGGAGGCGATATGATCTGACCTTAACCACTATGCACTAGTTTGTAATGTCTAGCATGTCAGGGGAAACTTTGTTTTGGAACCATGTCTCAGATACAATTGCTATGTCTGATTTAGTGTCCTTGAGACACCATTCAAACCCGACTAGCTTGTTGCAGAATCGATTCTCCAATTCGGCAGATTTGACACTAGTCGGTTTCCTGATCGCAAATTCTGCAGACTCTTTGGAATTGGCCATATGGAATATTCTATTTTAGCCTTTTAGGCGTCCTAAAGATTGATGTGCGCAAACGACCTTTTGTCATTTTTACAGATTTTAATGGCAGGGTTAATGCTATTAAGGTATTGGTGGAAGGAAATAAGTTCATCTTAGACCAGAACAGGCAAACATCATCAATATAGCATCCCTAACATGTCATCCGGTTAAAGAAATGGTTATTAGAAGGATCCAAAATGAAGTCATTTCCCCATTTCCCTAAGTACAAACCAACATAGGAAGGGCTGTAAGCAAGCTCCCATGGCACATCCATGGACCTGTTCAAAAATACGGCCCTGAAAGACAAGTATGTTATTTTTAAGAGTCCATTCAGTCAGTGAGACAATGAATTCTGTAGGAGGCATCTCAGTCTCAGGCCGGTTACCCAAGAAATGTTGCATAGCTGCCAAACCTTGTTCATGTTCAATGGTGGTGTATAGAGACTCCACATCCATGGAGACTAAAAAGGGAAGCTGTACCTACACGGTTCAATTCCTTAACACATCTGGGGTGTCTTGAAGATGGGCTGGGAGTGATGCCAGAAAAGGCTTCATAAAGTAATCAGTGTACTTGGAGATGGGTTCTGTCAGACTTTCATTACCCCTAATGACTGGCCTGGCTGGGGGGGGGGGGGGGGGGGTGCTCAAGATTCTTGTGGACTTTTGGAAGAAGATAATAAGAAGCCATACGCGGGCTGACATTGAAAATAAATTTGAACTCATTGTCTGAAATGTAGCCATTCTACTTAGCTGCTGTGTGGATCCCTTTCAATTCAGTCAGGGTCGGAAAACGCTGTTTAAAAGAGGACATCGCATTATCACATCTTTATACTCCCTCACGAAGGCCATGCGGGCGAAACGCGTCAGAGTTGTTCAAAATCTTTGTTTCTATTGACCATGCCATAGAAATAAAGGCATTTAAATGAATTATATGAAGAGTGCCTTGGTCCTCCTTTCATTTTTTGACGAATGTACCCCTTTTACCAAAGCGCACCTTCTGTCTACCAAAACCTCATATTGTGTACCTTATAGCAGTGCTTCCCTTCCTTCATTTTTCTACAATAGTTTGTTGGGAGTTACAACCGGCTCGCTTTCCTCTTGGGCAGCTCAGGCAGCGTAGGCAATGCTCACCCTGGGATAATTTAATTTAAAAAAAAAAGGTGTGACGAAATGCTTATTCTCTGTTATTTCCTATTTTTTTCTCAATGTTTCAGGTGTTTTTTTTATGCTCATAATCAAAACATTTGCTAATACTTTGCTAATATCAAAACCTTAGGAAAGGCACCAGGGTACGCATGCCTCCCTCCCCATCCGTTCAAATCCATGCACATTGTTGACGTGCACAGCCACCAGTCACTGTTAATGGACAGGGTCACCGCAGACCTAGCTGCTTTTCCTAGCTGACATTCGTTGAATTGAGCGGATTTCATATTTTCCACATGGGCATTGCATAAACATGTTGTGTGGGTAAACTCCGCACATTTGGACATGTCTACATTATTTGGCGAGTGCATCCCGAACAAAATGGACACTATACTGCACCTCGAAAAAAAAATCCAAGTTGGATTTCCAAGGATCCAGAAAGGGAGGCAAAAACCTGACCCTTGACCCTACATCACAGGAAGGGACAGAAAACCATCTTATTGTTCAAACAAGAGGGGCACAGGATGAACTCCCGAGTGGCGCAGCGGTCTAAGGCACAGCATCTCAGTGCAAGAAGCGTCACTACAGTCCCTGGTTTGAATCCTGGCTGTATCACATCCGGCCATGATTGGGAGTCCCACAATTGGACCAGCGTTGTCCGCGTTTGGCTGGGGTAGGCCGTCATCATAAATAAGAATTTGTTCTTAACTGACTTGCCTAGTTAAATTAAAATAAAATAATGGCTGTGTGGCTGCTCTACCAGTAAGCCGCCTATACTGTTTCCACTGCCTGCTTTTCTCAACCGAGGACAACTTTTGGGTAGAAGGCGGCTGCAACCTCAACAACCTGAAGGGGTCTATGTAAATAGTGGGTGGCCATTTGATTAATTGTTCAGCAGTCTTATGTTTTGGGGGTAGAAACTGTTTGGTCCTAGACTTGGCACTCCGGTACCGCTTGCAGTGCGGTAGCAGAGAGAACAGTCTTTGACTTGGGTGACTGGAGTCTCTGACAATTATTTGGGCCTTCCTCTGACATCGCCTGGTATATAGGTCCTGGATGTTAGGAAGCTTGGCCCCAGTGATGCACTGGGCCATACGCACTACCCTCTGTAGCGCCTTACGGTCAGATGCCGAGCAGTTACCATACCGGGCGGTGATGCAACCGTTGCTCATGTAATCGTGGCAACTACAGTATGTGGAGTCATTGTATATCTTTGCTGCAAAAGACGTAAGGTTAGCTAGACAATTGGAGACTTCCACTGTGTTTTCGGGTACATCAAACAGAACACAGAATGATTTGTTTGAAACAGTCAGTGATGTGATTCGAAAGGACATTGAAGATGAGATTAATGCAGCCCCATTTGTTGCAGTAGAAGAAGATGAGACCACAGATGTTACAAACAAAGGCCAGATCTCTGTAATTTTGTGTTATGTGGCTAAATGCGAAGTCAATGAGGCGTTTTTGGGATTTGATGATGTGAGCGATGCCGAACGAGCTGTGGTCTTGGTGGATTATGTATTGTGAGTGTTGGGGGAGTGCAGCTGCGTTGAAAAGCTGGTAGCTCAAAGATATGATGGGGCCTCAGTGTTGGCATTACAGCTTAATTGGGTGCTGGCCAAAATAAGATAAAAAGTGCTTGAAGCTACATGTATTCACTGTTATGCTCAAAAGTTAAACTTGGTGCTCTCACAGTCAGTGAAATGCATCCGTGTGTCAAATCTTTGTCAAGATGTTTTGATGATAGCAAGTTAGAGAGCCTGTCAACATATGCAAAGCATTTTGACTTCATAAGACTAAAGGCTGATATTGTCCGACTGTACAGTTTGAAAATAACCTGTAGGTTTTCATACAGTTTGAGTGGTCCCCGTGGCGCTGTCCATTCAGCACCACGGAGTTAACCTGTAGGTTTTCATACAGTTTGAGTGCCCCCCGTGGCGCTGTCCATTCAGCAGTGCTGAATCCTGGCTGCGGCCTCAGATACCTTTGTATTTGTGAGAGGTATCTTGTATTTGTGAGAGGTATTGACATGTTGAAAGCACAGATCTGTTTGTTTAAACAACTAGCACACATCTCAGACACCCATAAGATATTCCTCCAGAGGTCTCTTCACAGTCCCCAAGTCCAGAACACACTATGGGAGGAGCACAGTACTACATAGAGCCACGACTACATGGTACTCTATTCCACATTAGGTAACTGATGCAAGCAGTAGAATGAGATTTAAAAAAACTGAACAGATAAAAATACACCTTATGGAACAGCGGAGACTGTGAAGCAACACAAACATAGGCACAGACACATGCACGTACACAAGGGTTTTGTGTTGTAGATATGTGGTAGTGGAGTATGGGCCTGAGGGCACACACTTAGTGTGTTGTGAAATCTGTTATGAATGTATTGTAATCTTTTTAAAACTGTATTGCTGCCTTAATTTTGGCAGCAGCGAATGGGGATCCATAATAAATACAAATATTTATAAAAGATGTTAGTTTGTAGCATACTTCTTCATTTTCAGCATCGCCTATTCTTTAGTGGCTTTAATATTTATTTCATTTCATAAAGCATTGGATTTATCAAGCTAGAATTATGTTTTGATGAGACAATTTGACATTTTGAAATGCATTTTTCAGCCATTTCGATTGATGATATGGACATTTAATTTGAACCTTATTTACTATATACTGTAGGTGTGTGCAACACTATTTCACACAATGACATTATGTGTGTTTGTGTTTGCCAATTTCGTTTAATAGCCTATGTCACTCTGTTTGTTGGATCTATCTGTTGTATGGTGAACGTGAGATTCATCCAGGTTTATTTGGGAGAAAATCTGGCTTTGAGAACAGCTAGTGCTTACCCAGCCAGCGACCTCACCACAACCACGGCACGCCACTGCAGGTCGTAACTCCTCCCGAAAATAGCAAACCCTCATCGCAAAACTCAGCCGATCACCCACAAACCTTAAACAATGCACTACGGCAGCAAGTGAATGCTCAAAACTGAATTCACATCACGCCTCTGTGCAAACCCCTGCTAAGAACAATAAGCACTTACCAGCACACTTTCTATGTACTGCCCACTCTCTCTGCAACAAGCTAGATGAGTTTGAATGGTGTCTCAAGGACACTAAATCAGACATAGCAATTGTATCTGAGACATGGTTCCAAAACAAAGTTTCCCCTGACATGCTAGACATCACAAGCTAGAGCATAGTGGTTAAGGTCAGATCATATCGCCTCCCTCGCCTTCCTTTCCAGAATTGCAATATGTGCACTGCATTTCCTACCTGACTCACCACAGGGTGATATCTTCATTGATCACTTAGTGGAGACTATTGATGCACTACAAGTGAAATACCCTGCCATTGTTATTTTTCATCGGAGGAGATTTCAACAGGCAGGATGTGGGGAGGCTATGTAAAAGTCACAGTTTAAAGCAGATGGTTAATCAACCAACAAGATGAGAAGCCATCCTTGACCTGGTCATCACCAATCTGTCACATTTCTACTGTGTTCCTGCCATCTGGAACCCACTAGCCATAAGTGACCATAATGTCATCACTACCCAACACAAGGAAAGAAAAATCCAGAGCACGACACTGAAAAGGAGTCGAGGAAGAAAATATATGGAAATGTCTTTAGGACTGTATTTTTATATAGGTGTTTGTAATAATATTATTTGTGTGTTTGCCAATTTTGGTTAATAGCCTATGTGACTCTGGTGGTTGGAGACAGCTGTTGTATGGTGAGCTTGAGATTTATCAAGGTTTATTTGAGAGTAAATCTGGCTTTGGGAACAGCTAGTGCCTACCCAGCCACCGACCTCACATCATTGCTCCTACGAAACAAGTCCGCTGTCTTTAGGGAAGCCTTGACGTCTGTTGTCATAGCTGTCCGCAAGATGTGTTGGTTGATGCAGAAGCAGTCGCGTTTATCATGCAGTTTATTATCATGAACCAGAGTTGTTCAATATTCGTGGTCTCCTCTCAAAACACTTTCAAAAAACAAAACCATTTGTGCAAAAAATAAACATGAAAAGCCCTCAATTATTACTTACCGATTAAATTAGCAGCAGTAAATTCCAAGGCCGCCATCTCGGTGCCATGGCAACAACGTACCTTATACACACACATACACACATATCCACGCACAAGCCCGCCACTGTGTACACACACACATATGCATGCGCAAACACACATGCATTCACACACACACAAACAACACCCCCACCCCCCACCCCCACCCCCATCACACAACAACAAAACAGCGGATTAGCAGCGCACTACCATAGCCTTCCCTCCCCATAGAGTAATGATCTGTACACAACAACACATCCACTGCGGTGGTTATTCATGACAGGCCCCGGGCCCATAGACATTCTACTCAGGTGCTGGTCTGGTCTCTAGTCTACAGAGCTCCAGATTAGTTGCTAGGTCGAAGGTAGAGCCAAACTGCTTTGCTGTAAAACGCTCTGGTTACATAGATGATAACAGGGCAGCATTGTGGGTAAATTATACATAACCTGCTGCTCCATTACCCCTCTTACACACACGCACCCATGCACACAGCACACGTATTACCACTCCTAGTTCTGCTGCTCTCTGCTGTCTGACAATTAGTCACACTAAACTGACCATGGGGAGAGAGCGATAGAGAGCGAGAGAGAGATGGAGAGCGAGAGCGAATGAGAGAGAGAGAAATAAAGAGAGGGAGAGAGTGTGTTTGTTTTCTCTAATGAGGATGATTTCCATTCTGTTTAAGTTTTGTAGCTTCCTTCCTCTCATGGATTGAGTCATGCACCTCCTACAACACAATATGTTCAATAGTTTGAATGATAAGTTCCATCTGTTCATAACAGTTGAGGATAGTGTTATGTACAAGCATTTTTCGGACATGATAAATTGCTACGAGGTGAATGTGTCTGTTTGATTTTCTATTGCAGGAGATGTTTTCAGTAGCCATGTACTCCTATCTTGAATCTAAAGCAATTATGGATAGTGTTGTATATTTTATGACATGGTAAATTGATACAGGGTGATTTCACTGTTTGTATTGCAGGAGAGGCGTCTCCATATGTATGTGGTGTATTGTCAGAACAAACCCAAGTCAGAGCACATCGTCTCCGAGTACATCGAGACTTACTTTGAGGTGAGTATCTCCTAGCAAACACAGCTCAATCCCTGTTATCCAACTGTGACTCTCGTTTGAAAAAAGCAACTACATTTCTGCAGACTCCCTCGTGGTAATGTTATTTCCCATTGATGTGATTGTGGGAATGTCAAGTTTGGTCATGTTGATTGGTGGTTGTAGGAATGTAATCTTATGTCACATTGATAGGCTATGGGAATAATGCTATGCCTTGTTCCCTGTCTTAGGGCAGTTAGGATCGCCACTTTATTTTAAGAATGTGAAATGTCAGAATAATAGTAGAGAGAACGATCTATTTCAGCTTTTATTTCTTTCATCACATTCCCGGTGGGCCAGAAGTTTACATATACTCAATTAGTATTTGGTAGCATTGCCTTTAAATTGTTTAACTTGGGTCAAACATTTTGGGTAGCCTTCCACAACCTTCCCACAATAAGTTGGGGGAATTTTGTTCCATTCCTCCTGGCAGAGCTGGTTTAACTGAGTCAGGTTTGTAGGCCTCCTTGCTCACACACGCTTTTTCATTTCGGCCCACACATTTTCTATGGGATTGAGGTCAGGGCTTTGAGATGGCCACTCCAATACCTTGACTTTGTTGTTCTTAAGCTATTTTGCCACAATTTTGGAAGTATGCTTGGGGTCATTGACCATTTGGAAGACCCATGCCAAGCTTTAACTTCCTGACAGATGTCTTGAGATGTTGCTTCAATATATCCACAGATCTTTCCTTTCTCATGACGCCATCTATTTTGTGAAGTGTACCAGTCCCTCCTGCAGCAAAGCACCCCCACAACATGATGCTGCCACCCCCGTGCTTCACGGTTGGGATGGTATTCTTCAGCTTGCAAGCCTCCCCCTTTTTCCTCCAAACATAACGATGGTCATTATGGCCACACAGTTCTATTTTTGTTTCATTAGACCAGAGGACATTTCTCAAAAAAGTACAATCTTTGTCCCCATGTGCAGTTGCAAACCGTAGTCTGGCTTTTTAATGGCAGTTTTGGAGCAGTGGCTTCTCCCTTGCTGAGCGGTCTTTCAGGACTCGAAATACTTTGTACCTGTTTCCTCCAGCATCTCTACAAGGTCCTTTGCTGTTGTTCCGGGATTTATTTGCACTTTTTGCACCGAAGTACGTTGATCTCTATGAGACAGAAGGCGTCTCCTTCCTGAGCGGTATGATGGCTGCGTGGTCCCATGGTGTTTATACTTGCGTACTATTGTTTGTACAGATGAACGTGGTACCTTCAGGCATTTGGAAATTGCTCCTAAGGATGAACCAGACTTGTGGAGATCTACAATTTTTTCTGAGGTCTTGGCAAAAAAAAAAAAAGATTTTCAAATGATGTCAAGCAAAGAGGCACTGAGTTTGAACTTAGCCTTGAAATACATCCACGGGTGCACCTCCAATTGGCTTAAATTATGTAAATTAGCCTATCAGAAGCTTCTAAAGCTATGACATTATTTTCTGGAATTTTCCAAGCTGTTTAAAGGCACAGTCAACATAGTGTATGTAAACTTCTGACCCACTGGAAATGTGATACAGTGAATTATAAGTTAAATAATTGGTCTAATCTGTCAACAATTTTTGGAAAAAGGACTTGTGTCATGCACAAAGTAGTTGTCCTAGCCAACTTGCCAAAACTATAGTTTGTTAACAAGAAATTTGTGGAGTGGTTGAAAAACAAGTTTTAATGACTCCAACCTAAGTGTATGTAAACTTCTGACTTCAACTGTATGGTTAGGTGAAGGTAATATTATGTCATACTGATGTGTGGTAGTGGTAATGTGTCTGTAGGCCACATGAAGTCATATTGAGGACACAGTATATGGTTGAAGTAATGCCTCTGTGTGTATCCCAAACTTGTGGCTCTATTTTCATGTCTTGGATTGGAACCCGTGCTATGGTCTGAAAATAGAAACATAGAGCTCTTTGGTATTGAAAAGAAGAATCATGTGTATAAAAGAACAACATACCTACTGTAAAACATGGTGGTGATGTTATTCTGCTTCCACTGGTCCTGGTCAACGGCATCATGAACATGGACCTTTTAGCTAAATACCTGGTTGCCTTTGCCAGGAGGTTGAAACTTGGCCCCAAGTGGAGCTTTCAACAAGACAATAACCCCCAAAGCACACATCAAAATACACAAAGAAATGGTCATTTGGGCCACAAAATCAACATTTTGCAATGGTCATCTCAGTCTCTGGGTTTGAGCCCCATTGAAAACCTATGGTTCATAAGCGCAGATGAAGGATATCAAGGATCTGGAAATATTCTGTATGGAGGAATGATCCAAGATCCCTCCCAATGTGCTCTCCAATCTCGTAAACATAATTGAAGGTATTGGAAACAGGGGTGCCAATACTTTTGACCCATATCTTTTTGAGCAAAAAATGTATTACTTGTACAGCTGAAATGTGTCTTCCGTCTTTAACCCCTCTGAATCAGAGAGGTGCGGGGGGGCTGCCTTAATTCACATTCCATGGCGCCCGGGGAACAGTGGGTTAACTGCCTCGCTCAGGGGCAGAACAACGGATTTGAACCTTGTCAGCTCTGGGATTAGATCCTGCAACCTTTCAGTTACTGGCCCAACTGTCACGACTTCTACCGAAGTCGGCTCGTCTCCTTGTTCGGGCGGCGTTCGCTGATCACCGGCTCTCTAGCCATCGCCACTCCATTTCTCATATGTCCATTTGTTTTGTCTTGTTCCGTACACACCTGGTTTTCATTCCATAATCACACTGCGTGTATTTAGTCCTCTGTTTCCCTCCATGTATTTGTGTGTAATTGTTTATTGTTATGTGAGATGTTCACGCTCTACTTTTGTTTCATGTTCCGTGTTTTTTGGGGAACTTTGAAGTCATTTTGTGACAATTTCTTGACCGGAATAAAAGTGCGCCTGTTAACTCTACTCTGTTCTCCTGCACCTGACTTCGCCTCCCGTACTCAGACGTAACACCAACACTCTAACCACTAGGCTACCTGCCGGCCCAACCACAAAATCTCCTTGTTTTTTTTACAATTGTATTAGTACAAAGAATATACAATCACTCAGTATTTGTACAACTAATATTATATCGTGTTTTTTGCTCATCTTTATCAAGGGTGCCAATCATTTTGGACCTGAGTGTATATGTTCATGAGAATGACTGTGTGTGTTTGGCCCTATCAGGAGCTGAGGCAACATCTGGGTCACAGGCTACAGCTGAACGACCTGCTGATCAAACCAGTACAGAGGATCATGAAGTACCAGCTGCTGCTCAAGGTAACACACACAGACACATGCGCATGCGCACAGACAGACGGGCGCGTAAACCTGCACGACGATAAGGTCGAATTCAATGTGGGAATGCACATAAAAGATGAGTGGCTATTTGAACAAGTCATGAACATCTACCTAGTGCCAACCTTGTGCCTGTTGTACCTCTCTCTGGTATTCAAACTAATAAAACACCTCCCAGATGTCTTCACCTTACATAGCATTGACTCGTAAACCTTGAACGCTCTTGACTCCATGCTGTGTTTACGTGAACAGGACTTCCTCAAGTATTACACCAAAGCCGGGATGGACACAGAAGAGCTCGAGGTGGGTGTTCGTCTGATACAACTCATGCCATTACACTGTATCTACCATTCATCTACTATATAAACTATCTAGGAATAGGTGATGACGAGAGGCAAGTGTGAGGCTGTACGCTGTCTCTGTGCTATTAAGGGTTCTTTCTAGTCAAACAACCTGTATTCAGTAGTTGCTTGATTTAAATAACTTTCTCACTCTCTCTCTCTCCTTCACCATCACAGAAAGCGGTAGAGGTTATGTGCTTTGTGCCCAAACGCTGTAACGACATGATGAACGTGGGACGACTGCAGGGCTTCGAGGTAAGGCACTGCACCTGGGTCTCTCTCTTTCAAATACAGCTCTCACGCAAGCAAAATATTGTACTGTAAGCCAGTGTTTCCCATACCTCTTCTCGAGTAACCCCAGGCCCAGCCAGTCAATGTATTTGATGTATTCCAGAACTGGCACTGTTGACTCAACTAATGAAAGGGCTTAGTGATTAGGTGACCATTTGAATCAGGTCAGCTACTTCTGGAAAACATCAACTAAGTGGACTGGCTGGGGGCTCAAGGAGATATTTGCAAAATACTGGTGCAAGCCATAAGTAAGCCATGTAATCAACCCCTATTCTCTTTTCACCCTGTGTCTCTTCCCTTCATCCTTCTCTTTCATCTCCAGGGTAAAATCACGGCGCAGGGGAAGCTGCTCCAGCAAGACACTTTCACAGTGGCGGAACAGGACAGCAGCTTCCTGTCCAGAGCCAAGGAGAGGCGGGTCTTCCTGTTTGAACAGCTGGTCATCTTCAGCGAGCCAATCGACAGGAAGAAAGGATTCTCACTTCCTGGTTACACCTTCAAGAGCAGCATCAAGGTAGGTCTCTCTTCTTTCCAGATTTGTTTTCCTCCTCTTTTCAGATTAGATTGGATGCATTACCTGCATAGGCTTTTAACCATAAGGAATCTAAACTAATTTCAGTCCCCAGATAATGAATTGCATGACTGATGCAAACAAACACAGCGTTTCTCCAAATCTAACATTGTGTACAAGTTCTTGAGTGTTCTTGGAAGCCTTAAAAGCATCTGTGTCTGTTTTATTGGTGAGCTATTAAATGACCCACACTCCAGGATGTCTTTCCTCCTTCCACCAGATGGTAGTCAGATGTGATTTGTTCCCGGTGGATGGAATGTTACAGGAATGTTCAAATAAAAATGGTGGATTGTAACATTACTGGAACATTCCGTTTGAAATGCATGCATTTGTGCTAAAGTATGTTTACTCAGCAAAATCTACTCCGAAGTAAGCTGAATTTGGACACGTTTGTTGAGTAAAATTACAAATTCATGTTTGATCAAAACAACTCAAAACAAAACCCAACATTATTGTATTTCTCAGCAGGTTGATTTTCAGAATTGTTTATTTCAATACCTGTGTTTTTGCATGTTTTTGCACTTTGATTAGTTGATTAATCTTATTCTACACAGACATAAATAACATACATTTTTTCGAAAGTACCGTAAACCTCAATTAATAGCCTGAGTGTTTATTTGCTTAAAGGCGCAATGGAATTAAAAACAAGTTCTTCCTGTGTTTTATATTTCCACACAATGAGGTTGGAATAATACTGTGAAATTGTGAAAATGATAACAATGCCTGTTTAGTGTAAGAGCTGTTTGAAAAGACCACCTGAATTTTCTTCCTGTTTGGTGGGATGGAGTGTTGGCCTTCCATGGTGACATCACCATGCGGAATATTTGTTAATAGACCAATAAGATAGAGTGATCCAAACTCTCTGCTAATAATAGCTCATTTTCAGTATTCCCATCCTCACTCAGACCACTCCAAGACAGTCCTAGCTAAATACTTGCTTGAGAAATTGCCCTTTTCTAAACAATTTTTTTTTTGGACCATTTTAATTGAAAACTATCACAGTAAGGTACTTAATTGTTACCCAGAAATGATTTGATAATGAGATAAAATGGCTGCATTGGACCTTTAAATCACACAAAACAGGTGCTTATCAGAGACAGACTTCTATTTGAGCCAGGCGTCTATTTCCTTAATGCACACAGCTGTTGCTCATTTGCATAGTTCATTGTTTAATTCCAGCAACACTTACAGCAGTTGAATCAATTTCTTAATCTTCGGCACTAATGTGTAATCATTTACACACTGTGCCATGTTTCTTGTTTGTCTTAGTATGCCTCTATACATTTTTATTTATTTTTAATCATTGCCTTGACAGAATAAGCATTACAGTCTTTGACTGTGCATTTTCGGCAGTTCTTCCTTTTCGCCACTAGAGGGCAATCATATGATTTCTAGGGGTCTGTACTCAAATCAAATCAAATTTTATTTATCACATACACATGGTTAGCAGATGTTAGTGCGAGTGTAGCGAAATGCTTGTGCTTCTAGTTCCGACAATGCAGTAATAACCAACAAGTAATCTAGCTAACAATTCCAAAACTACTACCTTATAGACACAAGTGTAAGGGGATAAATGTACATAAAGATATATGAATGAGTGATGGTACAGAGCGGCATAGGCAAGATACAGTAGATGGTATTGAGTGCAGTATATACATATGAGATGAGTATGTAAACAAAGTGGCATAGCTAAAGTGGCTAGTGATACATGTATTACATAAGGATGCAGTAGATGATATAGAGTACAGTATATACGTATACATATGAGATGAATAATGTAGGGTATGTAAACATTATATTAGGTAGCATTGTTTAAAGTGGCTAGTGATATATTTTACATCAATTCCCATCAATTCCCATTATTAAAGTGGCTGGAGTTGAGTCAGTGTGTTGGCAGCAGCCACTCAATGTTAGTGGTGGCTGTTTAACAGTCTGATGGCCTTGAGATAGAAGCTGTTTTTCAGTCTCTCGGTCCCAGCTTTGATGCACCTGTACTGACCTCGCCTTCTGGATGATAGCGGGGTGTACAGGCAGTGGCTCGGGTGGTTGCTGTCCTTGATGATCTTTATGGCCTTCCTGTGACATCGGGTGGTGTAGGTGTCCTGGAGGGCATGTAGTTTGCCCCCAGTGATGCGTTGTGCAGACCTCACTACCCTCTGGAGAGCCTTACGGTTGTGGGCGGAACAGTTGCCGTACCAGGCGGTGATACAGCCCGACAGGATGCTCTCGATTGTGCATCTGTAGAAGTTTGTGAGTGCTTTTGGTGACAAGCCAAATTTCTTCAGCCTCCTGAGGTTGAAGAGGAGCTGCTGCGCCTTCTTCACGATGCTGTCTGTGTGGGTGGACCAATTCAGTTTGTCTGTGATGTGTACGCCGAGGAACTTAAAACTTACTACGCTCTCCACTACTGTTCCATTGATGTGGATAGGGGGGTGTTCCCTCTGCTGTTTCCTGAAGTCCACAATAATCTCCTTAGTTTTGTTGACGTTGAGTGTGAGGTTATTTTCCTGACACCACACTCCGAGGGCCCTCACCTCCTCCCTGTAGGCCGCCTCGTCGTTGTTGGTAATCAAGCCTACCACTGTTGTGTCGTCCGGAAACTTGATGATTGAGTTGGAGGCGTGCGTGGCCACGCAGTCGTGGGTGAACAGGGAGTACAGGAGAGGGCTCAGAACGCACCCTTGTGGGGCCCCAGTGTTGAGGATCAGCGGGGTGGAGATGTTGTTGCCTACCCTCACCACCTGGGGGCGGCCCGTCAGGAAGTCCAGTACCCAGTTGCACAGGGCGTGGTCGAGACCCAGGGTCTCGAGCTTGATGACGAGCTTGGAGGGCACTATGGTGTTAAATGCCGAGCTGTAGTCGATGAACAGCATTCTCACATAGGTATTCCTCTTGTCCAGATGGGTTAGGGCAGTGTGCAGTGTGGTTGAGATTGCATCGTCTGTGGACCTATTTGGGCGGTAAGCAAATTGGAGTGGGTCTAGGGTAGGGTGGAGGTGATATGGTCCTTGACTAGTCTCTCAAAGCACTTCATGATGACGGAAGTGAGTGCTACGGGGCGGTAGTCGTTTTGCTCAGTTACCTTAGCTTTCTTGGGAACAGGAACAATGGTGGAACCTCTTGAAGCATGTGGGAACAACAGACTGGGATAGGGATTGATTGAATATGTCCGTAAACACACCAGCCAGCTGGTCTGCGCATGCTCTGAGGGCGCGGCTGGGGATGCCGTCTGGGCCTGCAGCCTTGCGAGGGTTGACACGTTTAAATGTTTTCCTCACGTCGGCTGCAGTGAAGGAGAGTCCGCATGCTTTAGTTGCGGGCAGTGTCAGTGGCACTGTATTGTCCTCAAAGCAGGCAAAAAAGTTATTTAATCTGCCTGGGAGCAAGACATCCTGGTCCGTGACAGTGCTGGTTTTCTTTTTGTAATCCGTGATTGACTGTAGACCCTGCCACATACCTCTTGTGTCTGAGCCGTTGAATTGAGATTCTACTTTGTCTCTATACTGACGCTTAGCTTGTTTGATTGCCTTGCGGAGGGAATAGTTACACTGTTTGTATTCGGTCATGTTTCCAGTCACCTTGCCCTAATTAAAAGCAGTGGTTCGCGCTTTCAGTTTCACGCGAATGCTGCCATCAATCCACGGTTTCTGGTTTGGGAATGTTTTAATCGTTGCTATGGGAACGACATCTTCAACGCACGTTCTAATGAACTCGCACACCGAATCAGCGTATTCGTAAATGTTGTCGTCTGACGCAATACGGAACATATCCCAGTCCACGTGATGGAAGCAGTCTTGGAGTGTGGAATCAGATTGGTCGGACCAGCGTTGAACAGACCTCAGCGCGGGAGCTTCTTGTTTTAGTTTCTGTCTGTAGGCAGGGATCAACAAAATGGAGTCGTGGTCAGCTTTTCCGAAAGGAGGGCGGGGCAGGGCCTTATATGCGTCGCGGAAGTTGGAATAGCAATGATCCAAGGTTTTTCCCGCCCTGGTTGCGCAATCGATATGCTGATAAAATTTAGGGAGTCTTGTTTTCAGATTAGCCTTGTTAAAATCCCCAGCTACAATGAATGCATCCTCCGGATATATGGATTCCAGTTTGCAAAGAGTCAAATAAAGTTCGTTCAGAGCCATCGATGTGTCTGCTTGGGGGGGAATATATACGGCTGTGATTATAATCGAAGAGAATTCCCTTGGTAGATAATGCGGTCTACATTTGATTGTGAGGAATTCTAAATCAGGTGAACAGAAGGACTTGAGTTCCTGTATGTTGTTTTGGCCACACCACGTCCCGTTAACCATAAAGCATACGCCCCCGCCCCTCTTCTTACCAGAAAGATGTTTGTTTCTGTCGCCGCGATGTGTGGAGAAACCAGCTGGCTGCACCGTCTCCGATAGCGTCTCTCCAGTGAGCCATGTTTCCGTGAAGCAAAGAACGTTACAGTCTCTGATGTCCCTCTGGAATGCTACCCTTGCTCGGATTTCATCAACCTTGTTGTCAAGAGACTGGACATTGTCGAGGAGAATGCTAGGGAGTTGTTGAATGGTTTTGTGCTTGCCAGTTGGCTAGCAGTTCTCAGCTGTTAGTAGCCAATAGCTAGCAGTTTCTTACTTGCCCCCCAAAATGTATGATTTCCATCATTTTCTAGTCATTACTGAAGTATTTAATGTAACAAATAAAACATTAAACCTCATGGTAACTTCGTAAATAATTCATTTAGACCTGGCATTTATTTGAAACAGGCGTTTATTTGTTGAAATTTGTGCCATTGCCCGGTTATTAAAAAGAGACAGGCGGCTATTTGAGACTCTATATTTAATTTAAGTTTTACGGTAATCTAATCTGTTAGTAGTTTGATTTATTGCACACTTTACTGAGATGGCTGTTCTAGTTGGATTTGGGTTATTTCAATATCAATCTTCCCTGTCCCCACACCGTCAGTTATTGTGTATGCAGATTGCGGTCGATTAAAAGTTCCAATTGTTGAATATCCTCACTCTGACTGGATTCAAATAGTCTCTACACATGGCATGCCAGCATAATGTGACTTGCAGGCTTGATGTGGCCTGTAAACCAGGAGTTTCAGACCACTGTGTAAGGGTATATCTAGGCACTCAAAGAAATACCTTATAATATATGTAATGTATTTTCATAAAGAGTTTGATTTTAAAGATAATATATTCATTTAGAAATTAACTTCAAGGCTACATTAATGAAAAGCATTAAAGTCATGGGTGGTAACTACAATTCACTCGAAAGGCAAGGCACTCTGGGAAGTATGCAAATAAAGTCGAATAAATTCAAAGTTGAGTGAACATTCATTTCAACTTGAGAATGTACGTTGGTTCAGCTACACTCTTAGAAAAAAAGGTTCTATCCAGAACTAAAAAGGGTTCTGTGGCTGTATCCATAGGAGAACCCTTTGAATAATCCCTTTTGGTTCCAGGTAGAACCCTTTCCACAGAGAGTTCTAGATGTAACCCAAGAGTTCTACCTGAAACCAAAAAGTGTTCTACTTGGAACCAAAAAGGGTTATCCTATTGGGACAGCCACAGAACCCTTTTGGAACCCTTTTTTCCAAGAGTGTATATGCCCACATTTTTGCAAACTCACAATCTTATTGCAGCTGGTTGCCTTACAGTTGTATATTGAATCAACGTCTTCTTCTTTTTATAAAGTGCAGGGTTGCTTTTCCAAAATGTGTAGGTTTCCCAGAAGTGCTGGTTGGTCATTCAGAATTCCCTGCTTATTCCATCCTCATTCTGGGAATCTTACAACCGGAAAATGTGGACATTTTGGGAAAGTTGCAACCCGGAATTATGCAACACTACAAATACCTGTGCTTTGTTCCAGGTGAGCTGTCTGGGGGTTGAGGCTCCAGTGGAGGGGGAGGCGGGCCGATTGGTGCTGACCTCACGGGGGGCTGACGGGACTGTGGTGAGATACGTGCTGCAGGCCGCCTCCCCAGAGGTCTGCAGGGCCTGGGTCAACGATGTGGGACAGATCCTGGAGAACCAGAGGAACTTCCTCAACGGTAGGATCGCAGAAATACTGATAGAAAAACACAACAGCTTTACTTTCAGGATTCATATCTAACCCCATGCTGCCAACTTCCTCAATGGTAGGACAGGAGACACAGACAGACATCTTCTGCACAGTAAACAACCACTTACTTTTACTCATGTCTGGCCTTTCCCACTATTCTCGGGTGCTGAAGATGTGGATGTCGACTAAAGCAGCCCCCCGCACCTCTCTGATTCAGAGGGGTTGGGTTAAATGCGGAAGACACATTTCGGTTGAATGCATTCAGTTGCACAACTAACTAGGTATCCCCCTTTCCCTTTCCCTTTCAACTTCCTCAACGGTACAATTGGAGACATACTGGTGGAAAAACACAACATCCAGGAAACTTTACTAGTCACACGTTTTACGTTTGGCCTGGTGCAATGTGAGCACTGAGCAGTAACGTTGTCCAAAAGCAGTTCAGTACCAAGTCGACTTACACAAACAATAAAACCACAAAGACCAACGCTAATATTTTGACAAACATTGTGTCCCAAAATGAAATGTTGCCTGGTCTAAATCCTCTCTCTCTGTCTTGTACCATGAATTCACCTAGCCCTCCAGTCTCCCATCGAGTACCAGCGCAGAGAGGGAACCAACAAGTCTAACAGCCTGGGCCGGAGCATGAGAGCCCCCCTGTCTTCGGCCAGCAGTCCCCTGCGCCCCCACTCCTCAGCCTCCATCGACCGCCAGCGCCTGCCCTGGCTCCGGTCCTACAACACCTCCCTCCCCACCCTCTACCTGCCCAGCCAGGGGGGTCAGGGAACGGGCCTCCAGGGCCCCGCTGAGACACACACTCCCCGGGAGGTAAGGTCACACTGTATATACACATAGACAACACACACACACACACTGCCGGAGGTAAAGGGCCCAGTCACACACACATACACTTCAGTGACCTACAGCAGTCAGGGGCCAAACATTGTGCTTCTGTTTGACCACAAACAACGAGACACTGCCATCCCCGTTTAGCTTGCCGGACTGGAATGTGCTCCAGCCAAGCCTGACCGAGTGTACACCCCCCCCCCCCCCCCCCCCGAGAAACTTTTTTCATGCAACAGTAAAGAAAAAACAATCATCTGTTGGCTATCAGCTCTCAGTATCTAATGTTTAGTGTGTGTGTGTGTGTGTTTGCAGTCTCCTCTGGTCAGTAGGAACTCGCAGACAACAGTCTCGCCATCTCACGTCCAGCTGGCTTTCACTGACCCGTCTGGTCTGTCTCACTACTCTCAGACCCAGACCTCCCTGCAGTGCCAAGCGGGGTCCAGCGGGCTGCGTAGCACACAGGTATACACACGCACAGACACACAGACACACATAACGTGCACATGCACACAAGCATGCGCACGCACACAGCACGTAGCACAGAAATAAACACACGCAAGGACACAAAACGTTTCTTATAAACCTATTCTCCATTATGGGAACGCATGCTGTAATTACATGATTTACATCTCAATCTGCTCTTTAGGTTTATTGTAGGCATGATTTATCACTGACGTCAACAATATGAATAGGAAAACAAACAAGGGGAATCTGCTGGTGGACTAAATAAGAAATAACGGTTGATTGTATGGCGGAATAATGATCATTCTTATATGGTCATTTATGTTCATTAAAATATGAAAGGCTTTAGTAAATGGCAAACATATGTACAATAGAGGGGGAACATAAAGAAGGAATCTGCGTCAAAATGATAGTCGGGCTACTACTTCCTCTGTTGGCCAAACAGAAGAGAGAATTCTTTTTCAGAATGAAAAAATAATAATTTGGAATATTGCAGAGGAGTTTTGTCTGAAACAAGACGTAGAACCAGAAATCGTATCCTGTTGTTGGCCGCTGTTGAGTGTCTTAACCTTGGACCTACCCATTAACTACACAACCCTCTGTTATCACTATGCACTTGTATCAAGTATAGACCATCTCTGCTTGCACTTAGCGAGTGGAGCCAGACATACCTATTTGTTCTGACTACAGGCAGTTGTTCTATGTATTCACTCGGGCTGGATGGGTCCTATGGGTACATAAACAGGAAATAGCCTGACCCAGACACGGAAGTCAGAGATGCCGATCAATGGCCTAATTGTTCTTTCTCTCCCTCTCCCTCTCATGGTGGAATTTGCACATTGTGTTGTTGTGACGGATATATTGTCAACAGAAAAACAAACCATATTATGGCTGTCGCTGACATATACTGATCAAGAATATAAACGCAACATGTAAAATGTTGGTCCCATGTTTCATGAGCTGAAATAAAAAGATCCCAGATGCACAAAAAGCTTATTTCTCTTAACTTATGTGCACAAGTTTGTTTACATCCCTTTTAGTGAGCATTTCTCATTTGCCAAGATAATCCATCCACCTGACAGGTGTGGCATATCAAGAAGCTGATTAAACAGCATGATCATGATACAGGTGCACCTTATTTCTGGGGACAATAAAAGGCCACTCTAAAATGTGCAGTTTTGTCACACAACACAATGCAACAGCTGTCTCAAGTTGAGGGAGCGTGCAATTGGCATGCTGACTGCAGGAATGTCCACCAGAGCTGTTGCCAGATCATTTCATGTTAATTTCTCTACCATAAGCCACCTCCAACGTTGTTTTAGAGTATTTGATAGTACGTTCAACCGGCCTCACAACCGCAAACCCAACTGTGGGTTTGTATAAAAATAATTTCTCAACAAACTGTCAGAAACCTTCCCAGGGAAGCGCATCTGCCTTCTCGTCATCCTCACCAGGGTCTTGACCTGACTGCAGTTTGGCGTCGTAACTAACTTCAGTGTGCAAATGCTCACCTTCAATGGCCACAGACACGCTGGAGAAGTCTGCTCTTCACGGGTGAATCCCGGCTTCAACTGTACCGGCAGATGGCAGACAGCGTCTGCCATTGAAGGTGGCGTCGTGTGGGCGAGCGGTTTGCTGATGTTAACGTTGTAAACAGTGCCCCATGGTGGCGGTGGGGTTATGGTGTGCGCCGGTTTAAGCTACGGACAACGGACACGACTGCATTTTTATCGATGGCAATTTGAATGAGATCCTGAGGCTCGTGGACGTGCCAGTGGACGTGCCATTGCTCCGCCGTCCTCACCGACAATGCAAGGCCCCATGTTGCAAGGACCTTTTTGTTCAGCGTAGTAGCTCATTTGAAAAACATCTTTATTCGTTAACGTTTTGCCCTAAATACCCCCTAAAAAAAAGATATCTACTGACATCTAAGATTTCTCCCCAGAGTTATACACAATGGCTAAAGTGAGGCATATGCCTCTCTTCGGGAAAAATGGCTATTTAAGCTACATTTCATGAAATTTACCTATGAAGTTGTAAACATATTTGAATCTGTGTCTCCTCCTCTCCCCCCAGCAGAGCGCAGGAGAGGGCTGCATTACCAGGGGCCTGCCTGGTGAGGCTGTACCTCCTCCTGGATCTGTCTCTGGTCCATTGGCCGGCAAGCGCTCCAGCAACCTGGCCCAGCTCAATGAAGATGACCTATGAACCCTGACCCCTAGGAGGAAGGAGGTTCACGGACCACCACAGCTACAGAGAGAAAGAAGGAGAGCCTCCTCTAGGCTTACCATATGTTGATGCTATCGTTAACTTAAGGGTCCTTTTGAAGGTGGATGGGGTGCTTCTGTAAGGAGCAAGGACTGGATGGAGACTGCTCTTCTGGACTGTTGCTACTGCTTTTTCAGACTGTTACCCGGCGGTTCACCGACAGTCTGAGAGACATAAACCATGGTCCTAATGGAATATACAGTATACGCCTTTCATCTGATTTTTCTGAGCGATGTGATTTGAGGTTGAAGACGTGCCTCTGCATGGCACCACTAATGGGTGGCACCCAGCTAGATGTTGCAATGGCTGAGGTTACGAAGGACACTCAATGGACATTAGGTATTATGAGGACTTTGCTTGTTTCATTATGAGGACTTTGCTTGTTTCATTATGAGGACTTTGCTTGTTTCATTATGAGGACTTTGCTTGTTTTATTATGAG
This sequence comes from Oncorhynchus kisutch, assembly GCF_002021735.2. Taxonomy (NCBI): domain Eukaryota; kingdom Metazoa; phylum Chordata; class Actinopteri; order Salmoniformes; family Salmonidae; genus Oncorhynchus; species Oncorhynchus kisutch. Next base: position 9,047,227 of record NC_034197.2, on the reverse strand, counting down.
GACTTTGCTTGTTTCCTTTTCCATTTTGGAGAATTTCTATACAGTATATATTGTGCTGTCTGTCAGGGGGCTGTGGGATTTGTTCAAAGGAAGAAAAAAAATGTCCATTCCTGATTGGGGAGGTCACTGGAGAAGTGTCTGTGTGTGAGTGCGCATGCTGCAGGCATGTGTGTGTGCGTGTGTGCGCAACATGCGTCTGTGTGTGCATGTGTGGGTGAAATGCGTCTGTGTGTGTGTGTGTGTGTAAATATGTGCGTAAATTGTGTGTGTTCTTGTGTGTGTGTGTGTGTGTTGTGTGTGTGTACAGGATTGGCGGCTTCTCTTCTTGTAAACAAACATGGATCTGAGGAGCTCTACTTTTCATTCGACTCTCTTTCTACTTTTCTCTCACACTGCTGGATTCTTCCGACAACTACTTCTATTCTCAGGCTGTTTAAAACATGAAGTCATTCCTCCACTGAGCGTATACAGTGCGTGACTCTCTGTAGACACTGAGGAGAGAGGACGGGATAACAGCAAATGCATTTGATCTGTATATATGTGGAACATTGGATTCATCTCTCATGGAACAGAATGGTTCTTACCGCAGAGAGTGTTTCCGGTGGATGAGAACGAGAGAACTCTCCCATGTTCTCTTATTCTGTTTGACCCGAAGTGGTCTCTTGTTTGATCTGGAGATTCCAGACTAAAAAGGAGTGAGGGAGCCGCCTGGAGACACTCTACAGGCATGACGTCACTCTACTGTCACTTCAGACTTAATGATCTTTCCTTTGATTCCTTCTCTGCTCCCACCCTTTCTCTGTCTCTTTCTCTAAAAGTCAGAGAGAAGTGAGGACATGATTACGTTGGGAGAGAAGAGACGGGGAGAGGATGGGTGGAGAGGACACAAGGAATCGAGGAAAAACTCATTGAGATGTGGCGAGAGTGGTGGCCATGCCATAGCCAGCCTGACGAGAACGCTAGGGGACGGAGACCGGCTGGTATTTCAAACATATGTTTTTTGATGACAGGAGACATGAAGGGCTGGTATTGAAATGTGGTATGGTGTCACACAGTCTGTCACTGAAGTCCAATGGCGATGTGCCACAGCCTTTTGCTGTATCCAATAATCTCTGCTGGCTCTCGCTACTCCAGCACGTTAGTACACGCCATACACCTGGCTCAGGCTTACATCTCTGGTTCTTAGATAAAGGACAGCAGTTTAGAGACAGTTAACTACTTGGGTTGTTGCATCAGTTGACACTGTGGATATCAAGTGCTTCATCTGCATGCTCTGTGCTCATCAAAGTGAGACTTTTGCCAAAGGCGGGTGATTTTAGTACTTCATGTACTTCGGTTCATACTGCTACTCTAATATATTGCCAACTGTTGTTTTTGGTTTTTTTTACACATCAAAAATCAAATACATGTAGTTGTGATTTGTTTACTTCAATGCCCGACCTTTCATCTTCTGAATAGAACAACAACAACAAAAACGACTGTAAAACGAGAAGAGATAGAAGAGATGATTTCAGCTCTTGGTGAATTCTTCTCTGTTACCAGTAGAGGTCAGTGTAAGGCTTTCAAATACAGATGGCATTCATTGGAGATTAGACAGCTGCATCAACGATCAATGTCTTCAAGTTACAATGCCCCCTCGAGCTAAATCTGTTTAAAATATCTAAATTACAGTGACTGTTTAAATTCAGAACATAAAAAGTTTGGTCCCGAAAACTCCATCTCAACTCCCCAGTGCTCGTGGACTAAGGGGTGCTGTTTGTAAATTGGACGTCATAGTGACGATTATTGCTCTGGCATTTTGTGCATGTTACTTAAATATGAAGAATACCCCTACAGAAATGAAGATAACTAAAGAAGAAGAGCAGGATAAGGGCTATAATGATGCCATGTTTGACTGAATAGAAATGGTTGTATTATATCAAATAAAAAGTATTTGAATTAAGAATTGTCTATTTTATGTCATTTCTGAAAGTATATCCCTTTAACATTGAGATGATCTGAATATATATCGAAATATATCACGAGTATTAATACATGGGAATAATAACCAATTCAGATTTATATTATTTTATCCTTATTTTACCAGGTAAATGAACTGAAAACATATTCTCATTTACAGCAATGACCTGAGGAATATTTACAGGGGAGAGGAGGGATGAATGAGCCAACTGGAAGCTGGGGATGCTTAGGTGCCCATGATGGTACAGTTGAAGTCGGAAGTTTACCTACACCTTAGCCAAATACATATAAACTCAGTTTTTCACAATTCCTGATATTTAATCCTAATCCTAGTAAAAATTCCCTGTTTTAGGTCAGTTAGGATCACTTATTTAATTTTAAGAATGTGAAATGTCAGAATAATACTTTAGAGAATGATTTATTTCAGCTTTTATTTCTTTCACCACATTCCCAGTGGGTCAGACGTTTACATACACGCAAATAGTATTTGGTAGCATTGCCTTTAAATTGTTTAACTTGGGTCAAACGTTTCGGGTAGCCTTCCACAAGCTTCCTACAATAAGTTTGGTGAATGTTGGCCCATTCCTCCTGACAGAGCTGGTGTAACTGAGTTAGGTTTGTAGGCCTCCTTGCTCGCACACGCTTTTTCAGTTCTGCCCACAGATTTTCTATAGGATTGAGGTCGTAAGTTGATCTCTATGAGACAGAAGGCGTCTCCTTCCTGAGCGGTATGACGGCTGCGTGGTCCCATGGTGTTTATACTTGCGTACTATTGTTTGTACAGATGAACGAGGTACCTTCAGACGTTTGGAAATTGCTCCTAAGGATGAACCAGACTTGTGGAGGTCTACAATAGTTTTTCTGAGGTCTTGGCTGATTTCTTTAGATTTTCCCATGATGTCAAGCAAAGAGGCACTGAGTTTGAAGGTAGGCCTTGAAATACATCCACAGGTACACCTCCAATTGACTAAAATTATGTAAATTAGCCTATCCCTGCTTCTAAAGCCATGACAACATTTTCTGGAATTTTTCAAGATGTTTAAAGGCACAGTCAACATAGTGCATGTAAACTTCTGACCCACTGGAATTCTGATACAGTGAAATAATAAATTAAATAATCTGTCTGTCTACAATTGTTGGAAACATTACTTGTGTCATGCACAAAGTAGATGTCCTAACCAACTTACCAAAACTATAGTTTGTTAACAAGACATTTGTGGAGTGGTTGAAAAATGAGTTTTAAATGACTCCATCCTAAGTGTATGTAAACTTCCAACTTCAACTGTATGAGAACCAGATTGGGATTTTAGCCAGGACAACGGGGTATATATATTCTAATCTGAAAATGAACCCTAAAAGGAAAAAGGGCCTAACCCTGCTCATATATACAGAAATAGCAAGGAGGAAGGTCCCACCTTTTTAATTCTAGTGCCACATACCCCAGCCTAAACTAAAGAAAGTACCCTTCAAACAGCCCCTGAAGACAAATGCTGCTTTTCGATTGTAACACCAGTGTTACACTAGTGTATACACCCTTATGTTATACTAGGGAAATTGTGTTTCCATATCTCGGGCTGACAGTGAGGACCTGTGAAAAGCAGAATCAACAACCTTTTGCATGATCAAAACAGTTGCTTTGTGAGAAGGTGTTAAAGTTCCCTGTTAGCCATTGTAATGTAAATGACAGCTGAAAAGTCACAGTAGGCCTGGCTTTGGCCCCAATTCAAAGCAGGTCCTCGGGAGCCATGGTCAAATGAAACACGGGTGCCGGCCATGTAGAGCCTTTTGGGTAAAACTCTGTGTGGAAATGTACAAAAGAGATAACGCCTGGACAAGAAGGGACACCAGAAATCTGTTCTTCAGAATAAACACTCGCCCTGGTCCTGAGCTGTAGAGTAGAGCAGGTCTTGATTGTAAGATGCCTGGGATATATGCGTGCAGGGGGTGGAGGGGGGGGGGGGGGGGGGGGGGTATAAAGAGTATTAACTTTCACGGGGCTAAATCAAAGGGAGTTCCTATCACCAAGAGGGATTGTTAGTTGGTTAGTTCCCCTCAGAATAAAAGGTCACCCTAGGCAGTAAAGCAGGGCTGAACGTAACACAACTGTGATATATAGGAACTGGGGGGGAGGGGGGGGGGGCTGGAAGAGAGAGGAGTGAGAGAGGTATTCACTTTCAAAATCAAAGGGCTTTCCTGTCACCACTGGGGGGGGGGGGTCTGAGCAACAGGGGTCCTATTCACGGGGGAGTCCCGTCGAGTGGAGGGCCATTGCATCTGTTGTCTCAATCTCCTCCATTCAGAGAAAGAAAACAGCCATTAAAGCCACATGACTGTGAACTTGATTGCAGAAGGCCCACCCCAAACTGCCCCGTCTCCCACAAACAGCCCCCGTCCCCAGTCAATGGTGGTCTCTCCGTGTTTACTTTGAGGTGTGAAATCTTTGAACATCCCCTCCACTCCCCCATTTTTAAGAGGTGTTTGTTTCACACTTCAATGATACAATGACCCACCAGCTGTATTCTGAATGAATACAATGAAATTACATTTGAATGAAACGTTAGATATTTTGGTTGACTAGAATGCCATTCACTGCATTAGGTGGAAGAAGGCATAAATAACATTTGAGTCTCACACTATCACTCTGAGAAAATAACACATAACATTGAATATATATTTGCTTTAGCAAGGAATTCCCATTTATTAAAATGTACATGCAGTCTTAACTTCAATGAAGTTGTCTGTGAAAGTGATACATTATTTACAAAGTCTTCCAACAAATTGTGGTTTGTACACATAGGAATGGCAATTCACATTCTGATTAAATAACAAGAATCAATTTCAGCAACAGATGAAACTGAGATAGGGGTTTATATATCCATGAATAAAACATTATAACACTGATCCCACAATCAACCGTCAGATCAATATATACATTTGGCCAAACAGCAAATGTCTTAAAATCAACCTATATGTGGTATACTTCATTCAGATACATTTTCTTCCTCATGTAATTCACATTCCATTATCAAAAATGTTTCTGAATTCCAGATTCTAAAAGATGAAACGTGCAGAAAGTGGATCACTTGCATGTTACATAAATTTGCTGAATGATTTATATTTCAATATGACAAATTAAATCAAAAATAAAATGAAGACCTCGGAATTCTTATTATGACTATCTATTCAAGCTGCTATCCACTTTACTACTTAAAAACAGTCTTCGTTTTGAAAAAAAAAATCGATCATACTGTATATTCAATTATGTACATACACACTGGTTTTTATGTTATTTTTGGACTTTTTATTACTACTTCTTATTTTTGGACTTTTGTAGTTGGCATTTGATTCTTGATTGATATTATGGTACTGCATTGTTGAGTTAGCAAGCAAGCATTTCACTGTACCGTGTGCACGTGACCAACCAAAACTTTGATTTGATTTGACCGTGGACATTGACAGCTGATTAATGTGGGAACCAGGTTATAATGTCACCATCAAAGGTAAAGAGTGGCTACCCCCTTGCTATGGGAGATCCTTTTTTGTGCGACACCTAGAAATGCCCAGTGAAGGCTCTGTGTCCATATCACAATCCTGAACCTTGCCACTCGATTTGCTTCCCTTGTTGTGAAATACCTCTCAAAAGCGTTTTGTTGACGGGCTGAAAATGGTCACGACTACAGAGGTTAATAGTCTATAGGTTGTCCTTGTGGTCCGCACCACTCTCCCTCGGAGGATCTGTGGCAGTTACAGTATCATCACATATTGCAGTCTCTTGGCTCTATATAGAGTCTATTGAATCCCCCCCTCTAGTCTGTTCTACTCTCTCTTGATATTGGCCAACAGAGAGTCCGACGTGTTCCCACCAGACCGGCTCTTCCTACTCTGGTGAGTCTTGACGTGTTTGGAGAGGTGGTCGCTCCTCATGAACCTCTTCCCGCACTGCTGGCATCCGAACCTCTTCTCCCCGGTGTGTGTTCTGAGGTGGCGCTGTAGCTCGTCGGAGCGTGTGAAGCTCTTCCCGCAGAACAGCCAGTTGCAGATGAACGGCCTCTCCCCGGCATGCCAGCGCAGGTGGGCCTTCAGGTGAGACGTCTTCTTGTACACCTTGCCGCACTCTGGGATATGACAGATGTGCAGTCGTTTCTTGCCAAACTCGAGTCCCCCGCCGTTGGCCTGGCAGTTGGGGCACTTACAGCGACGGCAGCGGCGTGTGGAGGATAACAGGCCCTTGGAGGTGCCCTGTAGGAGGGCTGCGATTTGGGGCTGGTGGCCCAGGACCAGCTGCCGGCCCAGGGAAAAGGGGTGGTGGTTGGTGGGGCTTCCGTGGCCAGTGGTCTGGGGGAGGCTCCACCAGCCCTGCTGGCCCTCCTCCCCTACATGGTGTTGTCCGCCGGATAGATGGTGCCTGGCGGAGGATACAGAGTTCTGAAAGAAGCCGGGGAAGTTTTGTCCCACAGAGACGCCATTATGCTGGGGGTAGTACTGCGGCCCATTGGGACCCTGGCTCTGGGATGAGAGGACCTTGACGGGGGAGAGCTCGAAAGAGTAGGCGGAGGGCGGCTCGGCCGGCGGAGTCAGGGGCAGCTCGTGGTGGTGGTGGTGATGGTGGTGGTGATGGTAGAGCGCGTGGGGGTGAGGACCCAGGCCAGAAGGCAGACTCTGTCCAGGGCCAACAGGGAACTGGACCTTGGGCACCGCGAATGTCATCTGATGTGCGGCTGCAGTGAGACTAGAGGCGCTGAGACTAGAACTAGGGGCCACCGCCACCTCGTTGCTCCAGAGCTGGAACATCCCGGAGGCTGAGCTCACCCCCACCGCCCCCTCATAGGGGAACTGGGAGCTCTCAGAGCCCACCGTGCCACCCACCTGCCAGGCCTGGCTACAGGTGGTGGCCAGGAAGGACAGGGCGTTGGGGGCTCCCTCTGGGGACGAGCTGGGGGTCCGGTCCTGGTGGAAGATGGATAAAGAACATAATTCACTAACTCACACTAATGACCCAGGCTAATCAATCTATCACATTTTTTCATAGAGTACTTTTTTTTACATCACATGTTGTCACAGGATGCTTTTACAATTTGTCTGGTGAAACTTCAGGAATCATAGCAATTCAAGTGATTATTGTGTATTTAAAAAATGTATTGTGTGCAAATAACAGTAATTTCTCACATGGTACTTTTATTTGTTCTTGAATATCAGATACCAGAAGTTTTACATATACAAATGACTACAACTATATCATGATACAGTTTCTGTGCAACTTAAAACTTCCTAACACTCTTTCATTCTGTCAGGTTTGAAAATAATAAAACGTTGACTTAGCTATAAACGGGACAGAGAATACTGAACATCACATTTTAGAACTCTGCAGATTTATTAACCTTGAACAAATTATTGCCGCACATTTATGCAGACGCAATAAACTGTATAGAAGTGCCTATATTGATTCGTATCAAAACGATTACAAACCTGTAAAAAGGTGTGTAGAAAGTTGTCATTCCGTTGTATCGTCAGCGCAGCCATCTGTCCAAGCGCTCTGTGTCTCCGCACCTGCAACACGAGCTGCGCGGAAAGGCAGCGATGAACGAGTTTACCAGGGAAGGTGCGCGGTGTCGATGGAGAGAAGCGCAGCAAGCACCCGGGTATTGGATTGACCCTGAAACTAGAAACAGTCCTATCCAGAAACAAAGTAATCCTGTGTCATGCAAGGCAAGTCTCCGGTCCTCAGTCCGCTTGGTTACAACGCTTAAAATGGTCTGACTCCGAATGAATGACCAAACTAATTCCAGTTCATGTGGGTCCTCTTTTCAGTCACCAGCAGTCGCATAGAGCCACAGAGCAGAACCCTTCTTTGAAGTGCAAAGTGAAGGAGAGACTATCGCAAGAAATCCTGTGGATTATTTCAAAGGCAGTTGCATGAGTTGTATCTTGTCTTTATAAAGAGGCAAGGTCCTCTCAACGGGGTCTCCATGAGAACCAGTATGGAGAGGAGATGTGAGGAGGGGAGTAAGGGAGGGGGGGGGGGGTTGATTGGGGAGGAGGGGGTTACATTGATAGTTGGTTGACGGAGAGGGTTGCTCATAATTTGCACTCAATTTCAACCAAATGCTGACCTTGCAAAACAACTCCTCCCTCAATTGTTCTGAAAAACTTTGAGGCGTGAAAAAGGTATTTAGTAATATCGTACAATTTGAGGGAGGGATGTGCTCTCGATTTTCTCTGCATATAAACTGCATATCAACGCGGATTTTGTTAAATAAATGGGCAACTTTATTACACGTGTAGGCTATTACTATTATTAATAATACGCCTGATCGTAATAATAAGCATCACCATTTGGCATTTCTGCACATAACATTATCAATATAGTTTAGAAGACAGAAAAATCTAAAACAAGATCACTCCATTTATTATTGCCTACAGTGCTTGGAACAACACAATTTGCATGAATGGAATAATAATAATTATTGTGCATTCTAAATATAATATTCTTAAATTGCTGAACTCTATCAGCAATGTCTACAGCGTTTGCAACATCGCTTGAAATTAAGTGGGGTCTTTACTTGTTATTTGATCTTCATGATAAGCAGTTCATGAGCAGTTACACGCGAAAATACATGGCTTAAATTCTATTCAATGCACCAAAATGCAAAGCTATTTTGAGATGAGATGAATCACCCATCACAGAGCATTCAGAGTCAAATACATTGGTGATATATCATACCGGGGTGGAGAAGGGCAATACATGATCAAATCAAATATGTTTCATAACAGAAACAAATACAACGCTTTTAAACTTTGTCCTTTCAGTTCTCGCTCCTTTTTCTCACGGTTACACCTTCCCAGGCTTCACTTGGGACCAGACTGTAAAGAATGTCACATCACCCTCATGACCATAACATTACATGTTTTCCCTCACAAAGCTAATTGATAAAACCTAATCAAAGCCTCCCCAGTACTCACTGCTAGGTGACACGTCAAATAGGTCCTGCCCTGCGTGACTCCCTCACCCTTCAGGGTCAAGGAAAGGCCATTACAGATCTACTGCATTAATACATGCAGATTGGGAGAGTTAATCTAATTCTATAGATCTGTTAACCATTACAAAGTTAAGAGCTTAAATTCAAATCGGGAGCTCTGCTCATTTCTCATGTAAATAGGAGAGCAAAGCCTGAGCCTCTCTTCTTTTGCTGTGAACCACATTATTCGCACATTTCGGCGGTTCTCAATGAAAGAAAATGCAGAGAACGTTGCAGAAAAAGATGAGACTTTGTTCGGTTTTAAAATAATACCTAACACCACTTTAGCAAAATGTATACATGAGTCATTTACCTGTCATGTATGCAATCATTTCCAAACAGTTACTTTGTGATTTAAATGTTTGCGTCATTAGAAAAACATGACAGGCAAACAAAATGTATATTAAAGATTAAGAGGCAAATGTCATTTCAATCTGACCCATTGGTATTTTGATGAATGGAAAACGAGGGTTCTACTAACTAGTTATTACCACACCAACACAGTACGTAATATTACTTATTTACAAAATAACAAGATTTTTTTCCGAAAAGAAACTTAATTTGAGGGGTCAGATACATAAGCATAAGGGTACTAACCATTACTGATTAAGTTTGCCCTATGGCCGTTTGAGAAGGATATTTTTACCTGACCATTTGCATATAAAGGGGCTTACGGGGAGAAGTGTGGGGCAGTGTTGCCTCTAATACATGCAGTGTGTTACAATTGGTCTAATAAAAAAAAGGGTCATGGCTAACATAGAAAGGAAATACATAAAAACGTTATTTTTAAACAGCTTTCCGTGAATTATAGCTCATGCCTTCATGTCATACTAATGCAATGATTCATGCAATGACGGATGTCAATCATTTTATTTTGGTTTGACAAGAGATGATCTGTTAATTGGCGCATGAATACACAGCCTCGGCAAAGATCATGCAAGTGATGCATTTAGTGTGTGGGTTGGCTATGATCTCCGAATGACCTCGACTGAGGAAAGCCGATGGAGGACAATTCAGCTCCATTTTCAAATGTTTTGTTCCGCCCACCCTTTCTGAACAGTACGAGATATCCATTCGATTTGCTGTTACCGTAGCTTGCCACCTGAAAACAGAAGCTAAATATAGCTTTCCTCAGAAATGCCGCACTCAATTATGTTTGCCTGGTAAAAAAAGTATTTGTAATCAACATTTTGGAACAGAGTATTTTCACTTTGAAATCCAAGGTCTCTAAGAAAATGATCTGCCACCTTTGGATATGCACTGAGTACACAAAACATTAGGAACACCTGCTCTTTCCATGACATCGACTGACCATGTAAGTCCACGTGAAAGCTATGATGTCTTATTGATGTCATTTGTTAAATCCACTTCAATCGGTGTAGATCCTCCCTTTAGATTTGTGTCTATTAGGTCGCTGTTTGGGAATTGTTAGATTACTTGTTAGATATTACTGCACTGTCGGAACTAGAAGCACAAGCATTTCATTACACTTGCATTAACATCTGCTAACCATGTGTGTGTGACCAATACAATTGGATTTTTATGAAGGGGAGGAGACAGGTTAAAGAATGATTTTGAAGCCTTGAGACAATTGAGACATGGATTGTGTATGTGTGCCATTCATAGGGTGAATGAGAGAGACAAAAGATTTAAGTGCCTTTGAACGGGGTATGGTATGTGCACCAGGCGCACCAGTTTGAGTCAAGAACTGAAAAGCTGCTGGGTTTCTCACGCTCAACAGTTTCCCGTGTGTATCAAGAATGGTCCACCACCAAAAAAGAACATCCAGGCACATTGACACATCCCTGGGAAGCATTGGAGTCAACATGGGCCAGGATCCCTGTGAAACACTTTTGGCACCTTGTAGAGTCCATGTCCCGACAAATTGAGGCTGTTCTGAGGGCAAAAGGTGTGGGGGGGGGGGGGGGGGGTGTGGGGGTGCGCAACTCAACATTAGGAAGATGTTCTTAATGTTTTGTACACTCAGTGTAAATCCCCCAGTGTAACCTTTCAAAACATCTAATAGTATCATTTTAAAGGTAGAAATAAAAAAGAACATTTAAGATTTAAGGAAAACCAGTTGCAAACAAATCAAAGAGAGCAAGAGCTCTTCCAAGAAGGAAGACATCAAATATTAGTGCTGTCCCATCTTCAAAGCTCTGAGGTACCCAGGCTGCTGCTGCGTTGTGTCTCCTCTTGCTTTATTACCCAGCACAAGTTGTTAATTACCCTGATTCCTATTTCCTGTCCCCCCCCCCCTCCGCCTCCCCTTTCCCCACTGTACCGACTCCCTCCCTCCCTCCCTCCCAGATGAGGTGCTTTGAAGTGCAAAGTACCCTCTCCTCACTTTGAACTGTGAAAACAATGCTCATGTGGTGCTCTGCTTACTGCTTACCTTCCCTTCCCCATGTTAGCTCATTTAAATAGACCTGGATACATACAGCAAGCAGGCTTCCTTCTACACTATTTCATGGGACAACGAGAGAGTGTTTTCCAGAGAGCGAGCGGTCCCAGTGTTCAGTAAACAGCTGTTGTGATAGCAGGCAATCAGGCCTCACGACTGTGAACATTCAGAGATGTGCTGGATTTGTATTTTATTTTGCCTTTATTTAACTAGGCAAGTCAGTTAAGATCGTATTCTTATTTTCAATGACAGCCTAGGAACAGTGGGCTAACTGCCTTGCTCAGGGGCAGAACGACAGATTATTATTTAATATATATATATATATATTTTTTTTTTTTTACCTTGTCAGCTTGGGGATTTGATCTTGCAACCTTTACAAGTCCAACGCTCTAACCACAAGGCTACCAGCCACCCCATAGGGTCAGATAGGCAGCTGGCCACCAACTTCAACGCTGAGAATGTCTTGGCTGGCCTATCGAATATAATATTTTCTTAAAGACATTTCAAGAATTTGAACAGAAATGATAATTGATGACATCCACATTTATGAGATATATTAGACACAAACTACCTGAGGCATATAGATTTTTGCTGAGGGCCATTGCTATATTGTGATGTTAAATTACATTTTGTTTGTCACATGCGCTGAATACAACCTTACCGTGAAATGCTTACTTACAAGAATTTAACCAACAATGCAGTTCAAAACATAGAGGTAAGAAAATATTCACTAAATAAACTAGTAAAAAATGTAAAAAAACATCTAATAAGAAGTGCGGGGGTACAGGTTAGTTGAAGTAATGTACTGTACATGTAGGTAGGGGTAAAGTGACTATGCATAGATAATAAACAGCGAGTAGCAGCAGTGTAAAAACACAAAGGGGGGGTTCATGTAAATAATCCGGATTGCCCTTTCAGTTTCAATCTGTTCCGTCGATAAGAAAACAAAAATATCAATTTCCACCCATTACAGATGACAAACCACTAGCCATGCTGTTTTTGTCACCGATCAATTCCCTCTTTAAAGTACGCAAAACAATGCATGAAGAATATTCTAGTAGCTAGTCAAGCTGTTTTTTTTTCTTCCCATTTCATCATCTTGCCTGGGGGGCAGTTTAAAAGCCCTCAGATCACTAAAATGTCCCAGCTGTCATGACCATCTGCACCCTAAAAGGCCATACAGCCACATAACAGAGGACAGAGGAGAGGAACTGCCTTTGTACTGGTGGCCCATGGGTATATCCCAAATGGCAGGCTATTCCCTACATAGTGCACCACTTTTGACCAGATCATGGGCCCTGGTCAAAAGTAGTGCACTGCATAGGAATAGGGTTCCATTTTGGAACGCAGCCTGTGTCAGAAGCTCCTGTTTTACAGCACCAAGTTGACTAAATGACCCTCATGTGACGAACAGTGGGCTAATGGAAGAGACAGGAGACGGACAGAAGGTTTAAAGCCTGCAGCTTGGCTGCACTGCTTTACTTTAGAAGCATTCAGAAGGAGAGAAAGGGGACAATATGGTGTGTAATTACCATGACAGTACTGTATTATTGGAAGGAGGACTAATTTCAACAGCTGAAGTTTACAGTAGGCAATATTATGACCATTTTAAAGTTCAAATCGGGACATTTTTTCCTGACTCTTATGATGTGGTGGGGAGGAGAGTCGGGGGGATTTCAGTATATTTTGCAGGGAAATTAAACTTGTCACTCCGAAAACAACTTCCCAAAAGAGTGCTTAATAAATGATGATCTTTATTATGATTTTAAGTGATTTCTATGTAAATACTGTGAAATATAGGTCTCAAAATACTAAACAAACAGTACTGAAATGGTAGAAAGATTAAATTCCAGAATCCAGATGTAGAAAAAAGAGAAGAAGAAAATAAAAAATAAAAAAATATATCAGGGAATCCAGAATTCCCACACCTGTGCAACTAGGCCCTACACCTGTCTATTAGCATGTATGCAAGCTCCAGCCTTCAGTCACCTGGGCAGACACAGACAGACAGCACACATCTCCACTTGTCAAAGAAAACTTTTATCAATACCAGGTGCACTTGAAGTTTGTTTGCATTTTGTTTTCCGGCACTCTTAACAACTTCAGAAGTCAGATCACAGGAGTGTGTGATCAAAGCGCCTTGCGGTTAGTTCTGGAAACACAGGAGTGCTACGCACGGCTTTGATACTCCACATCAATATTTCAATTCAACAATCGCTTGACATGCACCCGTACTCCCAGAGACGAAAGACGAAAGGAAGGAGTAGAGAGCGAGAGAGAGAGAGAGAGAGAGAGAGAGAGAGAGAGATCTAGGGAAGGTAGAAGGGGCGCTGTATGGAGGAACTAAGAGAGCTGGATTGATGGAATTGTTAACATGTCTTTTCCTTTCATAGCAATGTTGCACAAAGGCAACTGATCTTCTTTAGCCGTTACCTTTGTGATTTTTGTTTCACATTTTTTCTTCACACTGTGTGATAGGCTAGAAAAGACAATAATGCCCTTTCTACAACATAGAACTATCGTAAGCACTTCTGTTGGTAGCAAACCGTGGCACGAAAAGGTCAGCAGAATTTGTTTTACAGGTTTTTATCAAAGGGGTATACATTCTCAGAAAAAAGGGTATGGTTAGGGTACAGTATTGTTCCCTGGGGTACAAAAAGATGAAAATACACATCATGTACCTTCAGGGGTACACATGTAATCTCACATGGTACTGTTCGGTACCTTTTAGGGTACATGCGCGGATAATCTATTATAAAATTGTACATTTTTGTACCCAATATTTTGAATATAAAAAGATACGATCATCACATCACACACTCTCAAAAACCATGGCCATCATTTTCATATTTCCCAGCATGCTCTATTGCAGGTTTATTTATTTTTTACTGTTTGTTTCAATATGTGTGTTTTTGCATGCACATTGATTGATTTATGCTAAATAAAGACAAATACATTTGTTATAAACTAATCCAATCTGTTAGTAGTTGGACTTATTGCAACAGTTACTGTGATAGTTACTGTTACTCCAGTTACTGGAGTAAACTGTCAATGTCAATAAGAATTTATTCTTAACTGGCTTGCCTAGTTAAATAAAGGTTCAATTTAAAAAAATACAAATTCTTGTGAAGAAGTTTATTCTGTAATTAGTTACAAAACATTTGAAATGCAATTCATTATTGCTGCTGATATCCAACAGTCCATGATCAGGTCTGTTGACCATGAGAGCATTTTGCAGATAACATGGGTTGAGGCATACTATCTAGGCTTGGAATGACATGTGGTCCATGGAAGCAGTAAAGAGGTTAATCGAACTCAACCAAAACAATGGAATTGCCATGGAAACGCATGGGGGAAAGATCCCGAGTCTCCTCATTGCCCCCCAGCAAAATGATCCTACATTTAGGCTATTGTTTGTGTATTCCACACTATGTTGAGGTGAAAATCAGAGTATAAAACTGTATGGATGTCAACCCCAATACATGTTCATGTCATCATCACCAATCAACTGCATTGCCACTTACTGACTACTACCAGTGATTGTTGTATGCTAGCTATGCTAACAAGTTATAAGAACGGCCGTTAGCATTTAGCAGTCGCTTCTTATAAACCTTAAAAGGGAAAACTTCTACATGTAATGCAGCGAAAACAGCCAGATATACCCAAATCTAACTTTAGTAACCACATTGTGGGCCTGTTACACTACATAGATCATGACAGATTTGATTAATTTATACTTTGTTAGATTTTTTTGATTGTGTGCCAATCTGGTCAATAAAACATCTGTGGTCCATTGACTCCTTTACCACATCTATTGTTTACCTGGTCATCAAAGACCACACGGGTGTTTCAAAGAGTTTCAAAGAGCTGTCAGTCAAGGGAAGCTCATTGATATAAGGTCCCCACCCACTCAGCGTGTTCTTTCAGTCTTCCTGATATTTTATTTAACTAGGCAAGTCAGTTAAGAACAAATTCTTATTTACAATGACGGCCAAACCCAGACGACACTGGGCCAATTGCGCTATGGGACTGCCAATCACAGCCAGTTGTGATACAGCCTGGATTCAAACCAGGGTGTCTGTAGCGACACCTCTGCCACTGAGATCCAGTGCATTAGACCGCTGTACCACTCGGGAGCCCAGTAATGTCACCTTAGAAGCTTAGACATGAGGGAATGTACATGAAAACAACATACAATAAGTGGACAATTTATTGGTGCCTCTCTATTAAATCAAATCAATTTGATTTGTCACATGTGCTGAATACAACAGGTCTAGCTTACAGTGAAATGCTTACTTACAAGCCCTTAAGCAACAATGCAGTTTTAAGAAAATAGAGTTATGAAAATATTTATTAAATAAACAAAATAAAATCTAAATAAAAAGTAACAAAGTAAAAAGTAACAATAATGAGGCTATATACAGGGGGTACTGGTACTGAGTCAATGTGCGTGGTTACAGGTTCGTTGAAGTAATTTGTACATGTAGGTAGGGGTAAAGTGATTATGCATAGATAATAAACAGCATGTAGCAGCAGTGTAAAAACAAAGGGGTGGCAGGGGGTGGGGGCTTCAATGCTATACTCTTGCCTATACTCGGCCTCGTCTCAGGATGGTAAGTTGGTGGTTGACGATATCCCTCTAGTGGTGTGGAGGCTGTGATTTGGCAAATTGGGTCGGGTTATATCCTGCCTGTTTGGCCCTGTCCGGGGGTATCATCGGATGGGGCCACAGTGTCTCCTGACCCCTCTCGTCTCAGCCTCCAGTTTTTATGCTGCAGTAGTTTATGTGTCGGGGGGCTAGGGTCAGTCTGTTATATCTGGAGTATTTCTCCTGTCTTATCCGGTGTCCTGTGTGCATTTTAGTATGCTCTCTCTAATTCTCTCTTTCTTTCTTTCTTTCTTTCTTTCTTTCTTTCTTTCTTTCTTTCTTTCTTTCTTTCTTTCTTTCTTTCTTTCTTTCTTTCTCTCTCTCACGGAGGACCTGAGCCCTAGGACCATGCCTCAGGACTACCTGGCATGATGACTTCTTGTTGTCCTCAGTCCACCTGGCTGTGCTGCTGCTCCAGTTTCAGCTGTTCTGCCTGTGGCTATGGAACCCTGACCTGTTCACTGTGATTACTTTTATTTGACCATGTTGGTCATTTATGAACATTTGATCATCTTGGCCATGTTCTGTTATAATCTCCACCCGGCACAGCCAGAAGAGGACTGGCCACCCCTCATAGCCTGGTTCCTCTCTAGGTTTCTTCCTAGGTTTTGGCCTTTCTAGGGAGCTTTTCCTAGCCACCGTGCTTCTACTAGAGGTCAACCGATTATGATTTTTCAATGCCGATACAGATTATTGGAGGACCAAAAAAGCTGATACCGATTAATCGGGCAACTTTTTAAATGGATTTTTAATAATGACAATTACCACAACACTGAATGAACACTTATTTTAACTTAATATAATAAATCAATCAAATCAATTTAGCCTCAAATAAATAATGAAACATGTTATATTTGGTTTAAATAATGCAAAAACAAAGTGTTGGAGAAGAAAGTAAAAGTGCAATATGGGCCATGTAAGAAAGCTAAAGTTTAAGTTCCTTGCTCAGAACATGAGAACATATGAAAGCTGGTGGTTCCTTTTAACATGAGTCTTCAATATTCCCAGGTAAGAAGTTTTAGGTTGTAGTTATTATAGGAATTATAGGACTATTTCCCTCTATACCATTTGTATTTCATTAACCTTTGACTATTGGATGTTCTTATAGGCACTTTAGTATTGCCAGTGTAACAGTATAGCTTCCTTCCCTCTCCTCGCTCCTACCTGAGATCGAACCAGAAACACATCGACAACAGCCACCCTCGAAGCAGTGTTACCCATGCAGAGCAAGGGGAACAACCACTCCAAGTCTCAGAGCGAGTGATGTTTGAAACGCTATTAGCGCGCACCCCGCTAACTAGCTAGCCATTTCACTTCGGTCAAACCAGCCTCATCTCGGGAGTTGATAGGCTTGAAGTCATGAACAGCGCAATGCTTGACGCACAACGAAGAGCTGCTGGCAAAACACACAAAAGTGCTGTTTGAATGAATGCTTGCGAGCCTGCTTCTGCCTACCACCGCTCAGTCAGATTCTTGTATGCTTGTATGCTTGTATGCTCAGTCAGATTATATGCAACACAGGACACGCTAGATAAACTAGTAATATAATCAACCATGTGTAGTTAACTAGTGATTATGATTGATTGATGGATTTTTTTTATAAGATAAGTTTATTGCTAGCTAGTAACTTACCTTGGCTTACTGCATTTGCGTAAAAGGCAGTCTCTTGTGGAGTGCAACGAGAGGCAGGTGGTTAGAGCATTGGACTAGTTAACTGTAAGGTTGCAAGATTGGATCCCCCGAGCTGACAATGTGAAAATCGTTCCGGCCCTGAACGAGGCAGTTAACCCACCGTTCCTAGGCCGTCGTTGAAAATAAGAATGTGTTCTTAACTGACTTGCCTAGTTAAATAAAGATTAAATTAAAGGTGCAAAAAAAAGAGAAAAAAAAAGAAATATACCAGCAACAGTGTGTGAAAACATTGTGAAGACTTACAGAAAACATTTGACCTCTGTCATTGCCAACAAAGGGTATATAACAAAGTATTGAGATAAACTTTTGTTATTGACCAAATACTTATTTTCCACCATAATTTGCAAATAAATTCATAAAAAATCCTACAATGTGATTTTCTGGATTTTTTTTTCTAATTTTGTCTGTCATAGTTGAAGTGTACCTATGATGAAAATTACAGGCCTCTCTCATCTTTTTAAGTGGGAGAACTTGCACAATTGGTGGCTGACTAAATACTTTTTTGCCCCACTATACTTTACCTCAGGCAAGCAATACCTCGAGACTACCTTAATATTAGACATCGTGCACCAGCTGTTATTGACAAATAGACACACACCCCCACCCCTCATCTTACCTGACGGAGCTGTTCCTTCTTTTCTTCATGCGAATGACGGGGATTTGTGCCTTATATCCTTTGCGCCTGACTCATTAAAGAATTTTCTTTTGGTCCAGTTCGAGGTGAGTAATCGCTGTTCTGATATCCAGAAACTCTTTTCGGTCATAAGAGACAGTAGCAGCAACATTATGTACAAAATAAGTTAGACTATGCGAAAAAACACACCAAATAGCAAAATTGGTGAGGTGCCCGTAAAACGGAAGCCATCCCTTCCGGCGCCATTCTTCTTATCTATTAGCATTAAAATTACAATATGTTCAGAATTGTATGTATCGATCAGACATTTATTTGATAATTTACAATAGGTCAGCATAGATGAAATATTGATCAACATGAACACTCATGAGACAAATACATGAGAAATAATGGTGAGACATCATTTGACATTTTAAAAAATATACAGCACCTGTCAAAAGTTTGGACACACCTACTCATTCAAGGGTTTTTCTTAATTTGTACTATTTTCTACATTGTAGAATAATAGTGAAGACATTAAAACTATGAAATAACACATATGGAATCATGTAGTAACCAAACAAGTGTAAAAAGAAATCAAAATATATTTTATTTTTGAGATTCTTCAAAGTAGCCACCCTTTGCCTTGATGACAGCTTTGCACACTCTTGGTATACTCTCAACCACCTTCATGAGGTATGGAATGGAGTCGCCTGGAATGCATTTCAATTAACAGGTGAGGCCTTGTTAAAAGTTAATTTGTGGAATTTCTTTCCTTCTTAATGTGTTTGAGCCTATCGATGAAACTGGCTCACATGAGGACGGAAGACCCAGAGTTACCTCTGCTCCAGAGGATAAGTTCATTAGAGTTACCAGTCTAAAATATTGCAGCCCAAATAAATGCTTCACAGAGTTCAAGTAACAGACACATCTGAACATCAACAGTTCAGAGGAGACTGCGTGAATCAGGCCTTCATGGTCGAATTGCTGCAAAGAAACCACTACTTAAGGACACCAATAAGAAGAAGAGACTTGCTTGGGCCAAGAAACATGAGCAATGGACATTAGATCGGTGGGAATATGTCCTTTGGTCTGAATTTGAGATTTTGTTTACAACCGCCGTGTCTTTATGAGACATAGAGTAGGTGAACAGATGATCTCTGCATGTGTGGTTCGCACCGTGAAGCATGGAGGAGGTGGTGTGATGGTGTGGGGGTGCTTTGCTGGTGACACTGTCAGTGATTTATTTAGAATCCAAGGCACACTGTCACGACTTCCGCCGAAGTCGGTCCCTCTCCTTGTTCGGGCGGCGTTCGACGTCACCGGCCTTCTAGCCATCGCCGATCCACTTTTCATTTTCCATTTGTTTTGTCTTTGTTTTACACACCTGGTTTCAATTCCCCAATAACATGTTCATTATTTAACCCTCTGTTTTCACCATGGTTTTTATGCGTGCTTGTTTATTGTAAGTTCGGTCCATTGTTTGTGGACCTGTTGTTACTTCATGTATTTTGATATTTTGTGTTACTTGTGTTACTCATCTCCGCTGTCCTGCGCCTGACTCCTCTGCACCAGCTACACCCAGATCCTTACACACACTTAACCAGCATAGCTACCACAGCATTCTGGAGTGAAATGCCATCTCAGCTGGTTTGCGCTAAGTGTGACTATCATTTGTTTTTCAACAGGACAATGTCCCAACACCTCCAGGCTGTGTAAGGGCTATTTGACCAAGAAGGAGAGTGGACTATTGCATCAGATGACCTGGCCTCCACAATCACCCGACCTCAACCTAGTTGAGATGGTTTGGGATGAGTTGGACCGCAGAGTGAAGGAAAAGCAGTGCTCAGCATATGTGGGAACTCCTTTAAGACTGTTGGAAAAGCATTCCTCATGAAGCTGGTTGAGAGAATGCTAATAGTGTGCAAAGCTGTCATCAAGGCAAAGGGTGACTACTTTGAAGAATCTAAGATATATTTTGATTTGTTTTACACTGTTTTGGTTAGTACATGATTCCATGTGTTATTTTGTAGTTTTGATGTCTTCACTATTATTCTACAATGTATTCTACAAAATAAAGAAAAACCTTTGAATGAGTAGGTGTGTCCAAACATTTGACTGGTACTGTATATACAATATATTAGAGCCATAAGCCTATATCTCGCATGTGAATGCTTGAAAAAGAAAACACAATTCAAAGTAACAAAATGTGATGTCATATCAGGTAAAAGTGAATTACTTAGATTGTTGGAGAGTGGGAGAGGAGGGGGACCCATGTTCCCTGCTTCAATCAAGCAGGCTTCAGCCACCCACTTGGCTTCAGTCACCCCCAAGATTGAAGCAGGATACAAATCCAGTTATGACATCCTCCTTGTCAGGCCTCACACTTTGCAAACACGGGTCTTGGGATGGACAGCTTGCGCAGCTTCCTCACATACGGTGCTGGATCTAGCGTGACCTAGTTGAAGAGAAGATGTAAATGGGAAATGTCTGTAAATGGGTAATTCATTGAATTTCCTTTGATTGGTGATGTGTCAATTTGTTGATATAGAGATCTAAACATTCTACAATATGTTTTCTGGTGTTTTTGAAGTACTGTTTTAGAAATGTGCAATATTTGGTCGTGCCCTTTGTTGTGAAATCTTTCAACGTTCGTATTTATAATTTTTGTGCGCCTGAAATGCTCAATTGATTTTAAATGAATAGCTATTACTTACAGAATGTTGGGTCTGTCTTCACAGCATACACCGCTTCTTTGCCTTTGGAAAGCTGGTTTAGTGCCTGGGAAGCTGTGCAGACAGAGTAGATGTTGAGATTTCTAAAATGTCAATCAGTACAGCTTGATGATAGTTGAGAGACAAAAGGAGATGGAAGATGAAATAATACCCCCCCCCCCCATCATCACATACACATGGTTAGCAGATGTTAATGCGAGTGAAATGCTTGTGCTTCAACAACTACCAAATACACACAACTCTAACGGGATGGAATAAGAATATGAAAATATAATTTTCCTTCCGACTTCAACTGTAAAAATATATGGATGAGCGATGGCCGAGCGGCATAAACAAGGTGCATTTGATGGTATAAGGTACTGTATATACATATGAGATGAGTAATGTAAGATATGTTAACATTATTAAAGTGCCATTGTTTAAAGTGACTAGTGATTAATTTACTAAAGTGCCCAGTGATATGAGTCTAGGTAGGCAGCAGCATCTCTGAGTTAGTGATTTCTGTTTAGCAGTCTGATGGCCTTTAGAGAGAAGCTGTTTTTGAGTCTCTCGGTCTCAGCTTTGATGAACCTGTACTGACCTCGCCTTCTGGATGGTAGCGGGGTGAAAAGGCAGTGGCTTGGGTGGTTGTTTTCCTTGATGATCTTTTTGGCCTTTATGTGACATCGGGTGCTGTAGGTGTCTTGGAGGGCAAGTAGTTTGGCCCCGGCAATGCGTTGTGCAGACCACACCACCCTCTGGAGAGCCTTGCGGTTGAGGGAGGTGCAGTTGCCATACCAGGCGGTGATACAGCTCGACAGGATGCTCTCAATTGATTTTAGGTGACAAGCCAACTTTATTCAGCCATGTGAGGTTGAAGAGGCGCTGTTGTACCTTCTTCACCACACTGTCTGTGTGGGTGGACCATTTCAGTTTGTCTGTGATGTGTGAGGAACTTAAAACTTTCCACCTTCACCACTACTGTCCCATCGATGTGCATAGGGGGGTGCTCCCTCTGCTGTTTCCTGAAGTCCACGATCATCCCCTTTGTTTTGTTGACATTGAGTGAGAGGTTGTTTTCCTGACACACACACTCCGAGTGCCCTCAGCTCCTCTCTGTAGGCTGTCTCGTCGTTGTTGGTAATCAAGCCCACTACTGTTGTTTCGTCTGCAAACTTAGTTAGAGGCGTGCGTGTCCACACAGTCATGGGTGAACAGGAAGTACAAGAGGGGGCTGAGCAGGCACCCTTGTGGGGCCCCAGTGTCGAGGGTCAGCAAAGTGGAGATGTTGTTTCCTACCTTCACCACCTGGGGGCGGCCCGTCAGAAAGTTGCATAGGGTGCATTGCATAGGGTGGGGTTGAGACCCAGGGCCTCCAGCTTAATGATGAGCTTGGAGGGTACTATGGTATTCCTCTTGTCCAGATAGGATAGCACTGTGTGCAGTGTGATGGTGATTGCATAATCTGTGGAATTGTTGGGGCTGTATGCAAACTGAAGTAGGTCTAGGGTGGCAGGTAAGGTGGAGGTGATATGGTCCTTGACTAGTCTCTTAAAGCACTTCATGATGACAGAAGTGAATGCTATGGGGCAGTAGTAATTTAGTTCCGTTACCTTTGCCTTCTTGGGTACAGGTAGCCATCTTGAAGCATTTAGGGACAGCCGACTGGGTTAGGGAGCGATTGAATACGTCTGTAAACACACCAGCCAGCTGGTCTGCACATGCTCTGAGGACACGGCTAGGGATCCCGTCTGGGCCAGCAGCCACGCGAGGGTTAACACGTTTCAATGTCTTACTCACGTCGGCCACGGAGAAGGAGAGGGGGGGGGGGGGGGGGGGGGAGGGGGGGCGCTCAGTCTCTTTCCATGGTTAAATGTGGTGGTTCGCACTTTCAGTTTTGCACGAATGCCACCATCCATCCACGATTTCTGGTTAGGGTATATTTTAATAGTCACAGTGGGTACAACATCTCCAATGCACTCCTTATAAACTCATTCACAGAGTCAGCGGAACATTTTCCCAGTCCGTATGATCAAAACAATCTTGATGCGTGGATTCCGATTGGTCAGACCAGCGTTGAATGGTTCTAGTCACAGGTACATCCTGTTTGATTTTCTGCCTATAAGACGGTAGGAGCAAGATGGAGTCGTGGTCGGATTTGCCGAAGGGAGGGCCTTGTATGCATCGCGGAAGTTAGAGTAGCAGTGATCAAGTGTATTGCCTGCTCAAGTGCTGCAATCAATATGCTGCTAAAATTTAAGTAGCCTTGTTCTCAAATTTGCTTTCTTAAAATCCCCAGCTACAATAAATGCATATCTGGTTTCCAGTTTACATAGAGTCCAGTGAAGTTCCTTGAGTGCCGTCGTGGTGTCTGCTTGAGGGGGTATATACACATGTCACGGGCGTCGTAAGAAGCGGACCAACGTGTAGCGTGGTGATTGTACATATTCCTTTTTATTAGAATGTCAATAACAATAAACAATACAATAACAATACAAACCGACCGTGAGGCTTAACAGGGCTATGAAGCCTCTAACAAAGTCAACTACCCACACTGAAAGGAGGGAAAAAGGGCTACCTAAGTATGATTCCCAATCAGAGACAACGTTAGACAGCTGTCCCTGATTGAGAACCATACCCGGCCAAAACATAGAAATACAGAAACATAGAAAACAAAACATAGAATGCCCACCACACATCACACCCTGACCTAACCAAATAGAGAAATAAAACGTCTCTCTAGGGTCAGGGCGTGACAACACAGCTGTGATGATAACTGATGAGAATTCTCTTGGGAGATAATATTGCCAGCATTTTATTTGATTGCGTTCCTGTATATTGTTATGATTACACCACGAGTGGTTAATCATGAATCATACACCCCCGCCCTTTTTCTTCCCAGAGAGGTGTTTATCTCTTTCGGCGCGATGAATTAAGAAGCCCGGTGGCTGAACCGACTCCGACAACGTATCCCGAGAGAGCCATGTTTCCGTGAAACTGAGAATTTTACAATCTCTGATGTCTCTGGAAGGCAACCCTTGCTCTAATTTGGTCTACTTTGTTTTCAAGAGCCTGGACATTGGCGAGTAGTATACTTGGAAGCTGTGGGCTGTGTGCACACCTACGGAACCTGACCAGGAGGCTGCTCCGTCTGTCTCTTCTGCGGTAACGTTGTTTTGGGTCGGCTTTTGGAATAGATCCACTGTCCTAAGTGGTGCCGAACAAAGGATCCGCATCGGGAAAGTCTTATTCCTGGTCGTAATGTTGGTAAGTTAACATCGCTCTTATATCCAATAGTTCTTCCTGGCTGTATGCAATAACACTTAAGATTTTCTGGGCTAACAATATAAGAAATAATACATTAAAAATCAATACTGCATAGGTTTCTAAGGACTTGAAGCGAGGCGACCATCTCTGTTGGCACCATCTTGGAGGTAATTTGAAAAACTTGCATGCTCATTAATGTGCTGGTTGTCATACCGCTGCTGCCATTTCAATGGCATTTGAGAACGTGTTTGAAACTTGGAAACATTAACACACTAGCTATTTCCAATCGAACAACTGACTCGAGAAATTAGCTCATCAACTGCGCCTGCAGCAGACGTGATACCCTCTGTCACGGCATTGAAACGCCTGCTCAAGAAAACTGCCGACACAGGCAGTGAACAATCGATTCGGTGGCATTCTCTCTTTACTGTGTCGCCACCATGCCACGTACAAGGACCGCTACTTCGATGCAGACAAGAAACAGGGTTTACGTGAAATGTTACAAACACAGCTGGACAAGATGGAAACGGACACAGTGACAGTGCGCACCGAGGAAGAGAGGCCACGGACAGACAGCTGAAACTTCACTACTTGACATGTATGATGAAATCCTGGTTGAGAATGAAATGACTGAACAAATGAAAAATGAAACAGCACAGCAAGTAAGTGAAAGAAATAGGTTTTGATTTTGTTTTACTGGTAATGGAGACATAGGTAAATGCCAACAAAATAACATTTTAGTCAGTGTGGTGTGAATGTGTTTGTGTGTGTAACCTTTATTTAAATAGGCAAGTCAGTTATGAACAAATTCTTATTTACAGTGACGGCCTACCCCGGCCAAACCCGGGCAACGCTGGGCCAATTGTGCGGCACCCTATAGAACTCGCAATCACGCATGTGATACAGCCTTGATTCTAAACCAGGGACCGTAGTGACGCCTCTCGCCTCAGTGCCTTAGACTTCTGCGTCCATGTGTGTGTGTTAACTATTTAACTCTACTAGAATGCTTAAAAGGCTGCTAAAATGTATAATATCGGTTATCGGGTTTTTGGCAAGGAAAATATTGGATATCGTTATCAGCAAAAAATGGCATATCGGTGCATCACTAGTGACTATAAGGTCTGTTACAGAAAACATACCGTCAAAAGTCAAAAGAGCCACAGTTACAGCAAAAGCCACGGTGTCAGAATCATCAAACTCTGATACTTACGCTCCTGTTCAAAAGTTTGGTGTCACTTAGAAATGTCCTTGTTTTTTAAAGAAAAGCAATTTTTTTGTCCATTAAAATAACATCAAATTGATCAGATATACAGTGTAGACATAGTACCCGCAAAACACCAGTCTCAACGTCAACAGTGAAGAGGCGACTCTGGGATGCTGGCCTTCTAGGCAGAGTTCCTCTGTCTAGTATCTGTGTTATTTTGCCCATCTTAATATTTTATTTTTACTGGCCAGTCTGAGATATGTCTTTTTATTTGCAACTCTGCCTAGAAGGCCAGCATCCCGGAGTCACCTCTTCAATGTTGACATTGAAACTGGTGTTTTGCTTGTACTATTTAATGAAGCTGCCAGTTGAGGACTTGTGAGGTGTCTGTTTCTCAAACTAGACTCTCTAATGTACTTGTCCTCTTGCTCAGTTGTGCACCGGGGCCTCCCACTCCTCTTCAGTTTGCGCTGTTCTGTGAAGGGAGTAGTACACAGGGTTGTACGAGATCTTCAGCTTCTTGGCAATTTCTCGCCTTCATTTCTCAGAACAAGAATAGACTGACGAGTTTCAGAAGAAAGTTCTTCAATTCTGGCCATTTTGAGCCTGTAATCGAACCCACAAATCCCGGGATTTTGTGTTAAATGCTCTACAACAAAGCTTTCTTAGTGTCCAACAAGCTTCATCAACCTTGTTCCATTAACCTTGTTCTGAACACCTCCAAAACAAAGGTCATGTGGTTTGGTAAGAAGAATGCCCCTCTCCCCACAGGTGTGATTACTACCTCTGAGGGTTTAGAGTTTGAGGTAGTCACCTCGTACAAGTACTTGGGAGTATGGCTAGACGGTACACTGTCCTTCTCTCAGCACATATCAAAGCTGCAGGTTAAAGTTAAATCTAGACTTGGTTTCCTCTATCGTAACTCCTCTTTCATCACAGCTGCCAAACTAACCCTGATTCAGATGACCATCCTACCCATGCTAGATTATGGAGACAATTTATAGATCAGCATTTAAGGGTGCTCTCGAGCGGCTAGATAATCTTTACCATTCGGCCATCAGATTTGTCACCAATGCTCCTTATAGGACACATCACTGCACTCTATACTTCTCTGTAAACTGGTCTCTGTATACCCATCGCAAGACCCACTGGTTGATGCTTAGTTATAAAATCCTCTTAGGCCTCACCCCCCCCTATCTGAGATATCTACTGCAGCTCTCATCCTCCACATACAACACCCGTTCTGCCAGTCACATTCTGTTAAAGGTCCCCCAAAGCACACACATCCCTGGGTCGCTCGTCTTTTCAGTTCGCTGCAGCTAACGACTGGAACAAACTGCAACAAAAACTCAAACTGGACAGTTTTATCTCAATCTCTTCATTCAAAGACTCAAATCATGGACACTCTTACTGAAAGTTGTGGCTGCTTTGGGTGATGTATTGTTGTCTCTACCTTCTTGCCCTTTGTGCTGTTGTCTGTGCCCAATAATGTTTGTACCACGTTTTGCGCTGCTACCATGTTGTGTTGCTACCATGTTTTTGTTATGTTGTGTTGCTACCATGCTGTGTTGTCATGTGTTGCTGCCTGGCTATGTTGTCGTCTTAGGTCTCACTTCATGTAGTGTTGTGTTGTCTCTCTTGTCGTGATGTGTGTTTTGTCCTATATTTATATTTCATGTTTTTAATATTTTATCCCAGGCCCCGGCCTTTTGTCTTTTGGTAAGCCGTCATTGTAAATAAGAATTTGTTCTTAACTGACTTGCCTAGTTAAATAAAAGTTCAATTAAATTAAAAGTAGTGTCACGACTTCCGCCGAGGGTGGCTCCCCTGCCTGTTCGGGCGGCGCTCGGCGGTCGTCGTCACCGGCTAACTAGCCCCCACCGATCCCTTTTCCCTTGTCTGTTGGTTTAGTCTTATTAGTTGCACCTGTTTCTTTTGTGTTTCTTGATTTCTAGTCTATGTCAGCCTGTTAGGCCCGCTGGGGTTTGTGCGGGATTATTTTGTGTTCACTGTTGGTGTTGGATGTAATTTTCTCTCCGGATCGTTTTGCCCTGTGAGCTTGGGCGGGTCAGTGTTTCTGTGCCCTGTGTTTGGCGTGACCGTTTTTGATAAATAAATCGTCTATTATTGAACCCTCTGCTCTCTGCGCCTGACTCCTAACCTCCACACCTAGTAACCCGTGACAAGTAGCCTGATTTTTCATCCATTATCCTCCTCCGACAAGGCCTAGGCGATTTTATGCCGTTTTTTTTGTAGTTGCCCTGGAAGCAAGTAGTACTACCCAGTACCCACACAGTCAGAGAATAGATGAAGGTTTCCTACACAGTACTTCTATGTTAATTCATCTCCCCATTACAACATTCAAAATTGATGATAACGAATTTACTGAGGAAAAATAAATTGTTTATTCATTGCTGTGTAAACTAGACTAAAAATACAAATTCCCCACAATACAATACCTGTCTATTGTCATATTCTACCACAGAATATGAATAATAGAAAAAGCAAGGGGTGAAACAAAAGGAAAGAACAATGGGACTGATCAATCAGGAAGTGGCACCAACACACACACACAACAGAGGTAAAAAAAAAAATTATGAGTTCAAACACTTGCCAATGTGATTTCACAGGCATCAAGTTAATGTGGGTATTGTATTGTGCTGAAGCTTGGACCCCTGCCAGTTTATCTTACAGTGTTGTAAGAGTGACAGTGGATGACGTGAGCATGTGTTACATTGACAATGGTGTCTGATCTTAGCTAATATATATACTCTAATGGGATTGACTGTTGTCTCATATTCATATTAGGCTGTCCCCAAACTGTACCTGAGCTACAGTATCCTTGCTACGACGAGGACACAGAAATTCAGATGGCGCCACAACAAATAAGATGAAATGGAGGAATACTCAAGACGCATAAAGAGGACTGCCTCTGACTTGGTTGTCTGTTTAGCCAGGGGACTCTGATGCCAGATAAAGTGAGTGGCAGCAAGTGGCATGTGTCCAACCTAAACCAGTGATGCAAAAAGCAAGAAGCCGAAACACAATGGCAGAGAGTCTCCGTCAACACCTGCAGCAGCGCGCTTCCCTCCCAGAGCCGTAGATGTATTTGTAAAGTTACGCCTTATACACTTCTGATGCCACTAGCTGTTAGCCCTCTCAGTCTCCGTCTACAGCTCAGCCCCTGTAATGTCGAGGGAAGTGTCACCCTGTCACCGCCATACCAGGGATCAACAAGCTGTGTGTATTATGAACCTATCTCAGTTTTGAGGAGGCAAGCGAGAAATGACAAGAGAGACTCTTTCATCTAATCCGTGTGGCGTAATTTGCACCTCAGTAAATTTAATTGATGACTACTGATCAAATACGCTCCTTTGGTAAAAAGAATTCTTAATGCTACTGATGAGGTGGTGTTGATGGATCAGTTTGGGGGAGTTTTGATCTTTAAAGTCATGGAAAGAGGACAATAACAGAACCAATCTACTAAAATAAAAATCTACGATCATTTTCTTTGTCTTTATTTTATGGGAAATTACCCAAAACCTTCAGCCAAGAATGTCAACTCCAATGAGAGTGTTATTAGACAATGTCCATTATGATAAAACCGATTATAACGGACAAACAAATCAAACATAAAAATATTTAAATGTTCCTAATATCACAATAATCAGTGTAAACAACAACTTTTGTTAGGCAATTTAAAACTGTATTATGTTCTGAAAATAATTTATGCAACGAGGTATAAAACAACCTACACATGGCAAATTATTCAATAGACGAACGTCTATAGATACGGTATAGATTCAGTGTTCATTTTATTTCCCCATTGTAATTCTTAATAAAAGTTTCTTATAGCTCCAGTAGCTTAGTACAGTAAGCTACCCACCTATTCTGTGTTGTATGATGTACTCTGTCCTCCTGAGGTCTAACCTGAGCCTCAGTGTCACTCAGAGAAAGTGGTAGTGACAGTCTCTCTCAGCCTGTCAACGTTACGCTGCTCTGTGTATCCAACTAACTAACTAACCAACCTCCGTTCCGTGGTTCTCTCATTCCCACAGCTGAACCGAACAGAAGGCATGTGCTTTGCAAAACAAACCAACAAAATAAACTGAAAAGACGAACAGATCAGATGAAAGACTAAACAACATGGCCTGGTAACAAACATGCCCCCTGGCCATGACACTTCCTCCTTCCTCCTCCTAAGTAGGTTACCCCAATTTACCACTCCTCTCTGATCTCAGTTCTCACTTAAACAGGTTATGAGGAACTTTGTAAAGTTCACCACCTTGGTAGGTCAAGATTGATAATATTGTAGGACATTTTCTTCGATAAAAATGAAGACCAGGGATACAATTAATACCCTCACTCAAGCGTGCTGCCGAACAAACACGTCAATCTATTGATGTTGCCTCACTAATTGTAAAGCAGGGACTCCAAAAGCAGATGTTGCATTTCAAAGCCGTTCTGAGCAAGGAGACAGGTTATGATTTATGCTAAAACATGTGGCTTCAAAGCCCCGAATGAGGCTTCTAAACAAATTGAACAAGTCAAGCACTATTCACCCAGGACCGCGTGAGAGCCTGGCGCATGCAGATCAGAGGCGCGCGGCTGCCGCTTGTAATATCGCTCACCAGAGGAGCGGTCCCGCTGGGGGTAGCGGCAGCGCAGAGAGGCTAGCGCTGAGCAGCGGTAGGCAACAGAGACGGGAATAGTGTTGAAACGTCGAACACAGCTGCAACACCTGTGCAGCAGAAAATATAAACCCCCTCTCGATTCGTCAGCTTGATAGGAGGGGTAGTGGAGGAGGAGAGGAAGAGAAGGGGTGGGCAGCACCTTGAGACTTGACACCCTTTCTGCGGCTGGCACCATTATTTGGGAGGAGATCGAAGAGGCAGTAAAGAGATACACAAGGCATGTGTCAACAATCAACATACTGATGCAATTCTAGTAAGCATATTACTGTATTAAATAAAGCTGGGTTACTTGGTGGAAGGAGGAGGAGGGGGTCTTAGTTAAATGTGTTTATCTCTGTTGTCTTCCAGATGAGTCACCTAAAGGTGTAAAAGGTGTGTTATAATAATTACAGACCATCTGATCCCAAACTGGACTGTCGCAGCAGATTGCTACTCATCTCTTATGGATCTCTGACAGAATGTGACCTAACAGACACTTCTCTTTCCAGGGCTCACTTGAAAACGAGATTCCTATCTCAGTGGAATTTTCAATATTGATTAGAAAGGGCGAAACAGGCAAGAAAATAAATTATAATGCGATGGATCAATATACTACAGATTTGTAAGTCAATCCTGTATTGAAATCTAAATAAGAACAAAGCTAACCCTGAGTAAAAATAAATTGTTTTTCTACAGAAGTGTGGAAGGAGCTTGTTTCATACCAGCTTCTACACTACAGAAGTATTTTCCCCATCTTGATTTGACTCCCCTACATATCAAAAGACAGGCTGTATATTCTTATTAAGGACTTCACTCTTAAGTCATTTTTCCTTCTGTTTTCCTTTCATTTGATGCAAGCTAAATTGGGACAGAGAGAAATGAATAGCTACATTTCTAATTAACTTCATAACATCTGCACTTGTTCTGCCTTTGAGAGAGGCAGTGCACTTTCCTTTTAACCTATTCCAACACATTTGCATACCAAGGTAAATCTTGATGCTGGCACTCTTACAGAAAGAAAAGAAGAGCGAGAGGAAACATTTTCAAAAAATGGAAATGAACCCTCACTTGTGCGTGTAGATCAAAGGAGCAGAATTATTCAACTTTTTGCCATTGCTTGATCTTTAAAAAAAGAAGAAGGAAAAAGTAGGGGATGAATCTGGATCGATGAATCTGGATGGACAAATCTGTTTAAGTTAGATGGGTTCTCTGGTTGTTTCACGAGGGTCCCATTTTATTCTTCTGGGATATTTACAAAACTGATCCATGATCTATCCAGCCTAGTACCAGTCTGTTTACCTAATATTCCACTCCTTGTACTCCGTGTCATATGCCAAAGAGGTCATGGTTAGCACAACAAAGATTAGTAAAGAGTGGAATAATAGCTAAACAGACCGATACCCAGGTTATTGTTAGTTCTATGCTTGAATGTATGACTACTTGATTGTACAGGACTCATTAAAAGCATTCCAACAGGAATAGTTACGATGAATTCATTCTTGTTCAGCCCTTTCTATCTCAATTTACACTGAGTATACCAAACATTAAGAACACCTTCCTCATATTGAGTTGCACCCCACCCTTTTCACTTCAGTACAGCCTCAATTCGTTGATGCATGGACACTACAAGGTGTCGAATGCGTTCCACAGGGATGCTGGCCCATGTCTCCAATGCTTCCCACAGTTGTGTCAAGTTGGCTGGATGTCCTTTGGGTGGTGGACCATTCAGACCACACACACAGGAAACTATTGAGTGTGAAAAACCCAGTAGCGTTGCAGTTCTTGACATAAAATGGTGCGCCTGGCACCTACACTACCGGTCAAAAGTTTTAGAACACCTACTCATTCAAGGGTTTTTCTTTATTTTTTTACTATTTTCTACATTGTAGAATAATAATGAATACATCAAAACTATGAAATAACAAATATGGAATCATGTATTAACCATTTTTTTTATTTTATATTTTATGTTTGTGATTCTTCAAATAGTCACCCTTTGCCTTGACAGCTTTGCACATTCTTGGCATTCTCTTAACCAGCTTCACCTAGAATGCTCTTCCAACAGTCTTGAAGGAGTTCCCACATACGCTGAGCAAGTGTTCGCTGCTTTTCCTTCACTCTGCCATCCAACTCATCACAAACCATCTCAACTTGGCTGAGGTCGGGGGATTGTGGAGAACAGGTTATCTGATGCAGCACTCCATCACTCTCCTTCTTGGTAAAATAGTCCTTACACAGCCTGGATGTGTGTTGGGGCATTGTCCTGTTGAACAACAAATGATAGTCCCATTAAGCCTCGTTTGGCCGCCTTTCCTTCCAGTTCTCTGCTGCCAATGACTGGAACAAATTGCAAAAATCACTGAAACTGGAGACTCATATCTCCCTCACTAACTTTAAGCATCAGCTGTCAGAGCAGCTTACAGATCATTGCACCTGTACATAGCCAATCTCTAAATAGCCCACCCAACTACCTCATGCCCATATTGTTATTTGTATTTTATTTGCTCATTTGCACCCTAGTATCTCTACTTGCACATTCATCTTCTGCACATCTATCACTCCAGTGTTTAATTGCTAAATTGTAATTATTTCGCTACTATGGCCTATTTACAGTTATGACTTAGAATATGTGGACAACTATAAATACCTAGGTGTCTGGCTAGACTGTAAACTCTCCTTCCAGACTCATATTAAGCATCTCCAATCCAAAATTAAATCTAGAATCGCAACAAAGCCTCCTTCACTCACGCTGCCAAACATACCCTCGTAAAACTGACTATCCTACCGATCCTTGACTTCGGCGATGTCATTTACAAAATAGCCTCCAACACTCTACTCAGCCAATTGGATGCAGTCTATCACAGTGCCATCCGTTTTGTCACCAAAGCCCCATTTGTCTCAACTCACTGGTCACCATAGCAACACCCACCCGTAGCACATGCTCCAGCAGGTATATTTCACTGGTCATCCCCAAAGCCAACACGTCCTTTGGCTGCCTTTCCTTCCAGTTCTCTGCTGCCAATGACTGGAACGAATTGCAAAAAAAAAAATCACTGAAGTTGGAGACATATCTCCATCACTAACTTTAAGCAGTGACAAACAAACGTACAGTCCATAACACAATAGAAAAATCTGTATACAGTGTGTACAAATGAAGTAAGGAGGTAAGGCAATACAGTGGGGCAAAAAAGTATTTAGTCAGCCACCAATTGTGCAAGTTCTCCCACTTAAAAAGATGAGAGAGGCCTGTAATTTTCATCATAGGTACACTTCAACTATGACAGACAGACTGAGAAAAAAAATCCAGAAAATCACATTGTAGGATTTTTAATGAATTTATTTGCAAATTATGGTGGAAAATAAGTATTTGGTCACCTACAAACAAGCAAGATTTCTGGCTCTAACTTCTTTAAGGGGCTCCTCTGTCCTCCACTCGTTACCTGTATTAATGGCACCTGTTTGAACTTGTTATCAGTATAAAAGACACCTGTCCACAACCTCAAACAGTCACACTCCAAACTCCACTATGGCCAAGACCAAAGAGCTGTCAAAGGACACCAGAAACAAAATTGTAGACCTGCACCAGGCTGGGAAGACTGAATCTGCAATAGGTAAGCAGCTTGGTTTGAAGAAATCAACTGTGGGAGCAATTATTAGGAAATGGAAGACATACAAGACCACTGATAATCTCCCTCGATCTGGGACTCCACTCAAGATCTCAACCCGTGGGGTGAAAATGATCACAATAATGGTGAGCAAAAATCCCAGAACCACACGGGGGGACCTAGTGAATGACCTGCAGAGAGCTGGGACCAAAGTAACAAAGCCTACCATCAGTAACACACTACGCCGCCAGGGACTCAAATCCTGCAGTGCCAGACGTGTCCCCCTGCTTAAGCCAGTACATGTCCAGGCCCGTCTGAAGTTTGCTAGAGAGCATTTGGATGATCCAGAAGAAGATTGGGAGAATGTCATATGGTCAGATGAAACCAAAATATAACTTTTTGGTAAAAACTCAACTCGTCGTGTTTGGAGGACAAAGAATGCTGAGTTGCATCCAAAGAACACCATACCTACTGTGAAGCATGGGGGTGGAAACATCATGCTTTGGGGCTGTTTTTCTGCAAAGGGACCAGGACGACTGATCCGTGTAAAGGAAAGAATGAATGGGGCCATGTATCGTGAGATTTTGAGTGAAAACCTAATTCCATCAGCAAGGGCATTGAAGATGAAACGTGGCTGGGTCTTTCAGCATGACAATGATCCTAAACACACCGGCCGGGCAAACGAAGGAGTGGCTTCGTAAGAAGCATTTCAAGGTCCTGGAGTGGCCTAGCCAGTCTCCAGATCTCAACCCCATAGAAAATCTTTGGAGGGAGTTGAAAGTCCGTGTTACCCAGCAACAGCCCCAAAACATCACTGCTCTAGAGGAGATCTGCATGGAGGAATGGGCCAAAATACCAGCAACAGTGTGTGAAAACCTTGTGAAGACTTACAGAAAACGTTTGACCTCTGTCATTGCCAACAATCCCTTTACTTGCCTTCCAACAGCTGCAATGGCCGAGTTCTTTAGATGTTGGACCTGAATTTCAATGTGGTCTCCCCACCCATGTTCTTAACTTGCTTGAAGCATATAGCCCACTTCTGCTTTCTCCTCATCAATTTCCTTAGATTCCTACTGCTTTGATGGCTAAGTGTTTTAAGCATTGTAATTGAAGCCTAGTTAAATAAAGATTAAATTAAAGGTGCAAAAAAAAGAGAAAAAAAAAAGAAATATACCAGCAACAGTGTGTGAAAACATTGTGAAGACTTACAGAAAACATTTGACCTCTGTCATTGCCAACAAAGGGTATATAACAAAGTATTGAGATAAACTTTTGTTATTGACCAAATACTTATTTTCCACCATAATTTGCAAATAAATTCATAAAAAATCCTACAATGTGATTTTCTTGATAAAAAATTTAAAAAATCTAATTTTGTCTGTCATAGTTGAAGTGTACCTATGATGAAAATTACAGGCCTCTCTCATCTTTTTAAGTGGGAGAACTTGCACAATTGGTGGCTGACTAAATACTTTTTTGCCCCACTGTATTGCCTTAACTCCTTACTTCATTTGTACACACTGTATACAGATTTTTCTATTGTGTTATGGACTGTACGTTTGTTTATCCCATGTGTAACTCTTTGTTGTTGTTTTTGTCTTACTGCTATGCTTTATCTTGGCCAGGTCGACGTTATAAATGAGAACTTGTTCTCATCTGGCCTACCTGGTTAAATCAAAACTTTTTTTTAAAGTTGTGTTTTTCATTGCAGCAATTCGACCATGAAGGCCTGACTCACGCAGTCTCCTCTGAACAGTTGATGTTGAGATGTGTCTGTTACTTGAACTCTGTGAAGCATTTATTTGGGCTGCAATTTCTGAGGCTGGTAACTCTGATGAACTCTGGGCCTTCCATTCCTGTGTTAGTCCTCATGAGACCCAGTTTCATCATAGTGCTTGATGGTTTTTTGCCACTGCACTTGAAGAAACTTTCAAAGTTCTTAAAATGTTCTGTATAGACTGACCTTCATGTCTTAAAGTAATCATGGGGACTGTCGTTTCTCTTTGATTATTTGAGCTGTTCTTGAGCTGTTCTTGAGCTGTTCTTGAGCTGTAACCCAGTGAAACACACTGAACAGTATTCAAAAGAGTACAGGAATAAGGAACAGAAACAGACACCTAATGGTAATTCAGATTGTTCAATGAAAAACGTTCCAAATCATGTAGTTGTTATTGTAGATAAAACATAGTTTTATTTTTAACTACTCGTGGGAGATGTCCAGAACATATTCCTGTACCACCCCACTAGGGAGAGCTCTTGAGACAGCAGTAGGGTTAGTCGGACAGCAGTAGAGG
The DNA here is from genome assembly GCF_002021735.2 of Oncorhynchus kisutch. Classification (NCBI taxonomy): domain Eukaryota; kingdom Metazoa; phylum Chordata; class Actinopteri; order Salmoniformes; family Salmonidae; genus Oncorhynchus; species Oncorhynchus kisutch. The sequence goes on along the minus strand of NC_034197.2, from coordinate 9,011,138 downwards.
TCTGTGAATGGTACAGGGCAAATAATGGACCATAGCCCAGGCCTGGTTAACACGAGTTCAACTTAACACATACTTTTATTTTACAGTACAACTGGACAGGGAATTTTTTTTTAGTGTAGTTGGTCACCCACTTCAGCCATTTTTAACTTCCAAACTAGCGCATATATCTCTTACTCCATTCCAACTACTACAGCTCATTCTCCCATTGGGACACGCAGGGGAAACCTAGGTCTCAGAAAGCCCTGTGAAATAGGAGCAGGCTTAACAACCCCCACCCAGACCCAGAGGAGGCACCTGCACGGCCAGCTTCTGACTGATGTGACTGATACTACAGCAGCACACCCAAAGCTTCCTTAACAAGTCCTCCTTTGATGCAGACCGCACAATGCTGTCTCTATACAGCACGGCGGACCCCGGGAAGAGTAGCGGCTGCTTCTGCAAAAGCTAACGGGATTCCAAATAAAACAAGTAAACTGACCGCACTGTCTGGCTGTATGTGGGGTACACTGGGGCAAGCCTCTGGGGCAAGCATCTGGGGCAAGCATCTGGGGCAAGCCTCTGGGGCAAGCATCTGGGGCAAGCCTCTGGGGCAAGCCTCTGGGGCAAGCGTCTGGGGCAAGCATCTGGGGCAAGCGTCTGGGGCAAGCATCTGGGGCAAGCCTCTGGGGCAAGCCTCTGGGGCAAGCGTCTGGGGCAAGCCTCTGGGGCAAGCGTCTGGGGCAAGCATCTGGGGCAAGCCTCTGGGGCAAGCCTCTGGGGCAAGCCTCTGGGGCAAGCGTCTGGGGCAAGCATCTGGGGCAAGCATCTGGGGCAAGCCTCTGGGGCAAGCATCTGGGGCAAGCATCTGGGGCAAGCATCTGGGGCAAGCGTCTGGGGCAAGCGTCTGGGGCAGAATAAAATAAAAGACAACCCCAAAACCAAAGACTGGTGTGAAACTGAGACAAAGGTATTGAGAGGAGGACTTGGAGAGTGTTTGATGTCTGGCTGAGGTTCCTCGTCTTCTCCACAAGGGGGCCCTCTCTGAGAACATTTTCAAAGCAGTGAGTCCAAGCAGAAAGAAGTCTCTTTTAACTGAGGATTGAACCCAGGTCTCCTGCATGTCCCAAGACTGTGTTAGCCTGCTGAGATAAAGTCAAGGCCTTTGTTTGTGGAACCACCTCCTTCACACAAGCACGTACGTCAACATCAGCATCACTGTCATAATCACTACGTTCACTGTCTATCTATGAAACATCAGTCAGTCAACAGGGCCTACCAGAATGTATTTAATACATATATATCAGGTTCCTCCCTCTAAGTCTGTGTGGTCTGCTATAACTACCATGTAAATGATCAGAAAAGTGCCTCTACACCTGCATTGCTTGCTGTTTGGGGTTTTAGGCTGGGTTTCTGTACAGCACTTTGAGATATCAGCTGATGTACGAAGGGCTATATAAATACATTTGATTTGATTTGATTTGAAAAGAAGTCTACCCCTTTATGCATCTATCATAACTCCTTCAGCAAGGCCATTGGCATCTAACGAAAAAGGAGGGAGAGGTAGAAAGAGCGAGAGAGACTTAACCCGGTCAGCCCAGTAGCCAGGCAGGGAGGTGGGGCGGGGGAGGAGGAGGTTGGAGACCCCTGGCCCTTGGCTTTGTCTGCCTGCTGAGCGCGGCCATCAGATAACGTGCAAGACAATAGCTCTCCATTCTGAGCTGAGGTCGGCTCTGAAATTAGCCAGGAAGTGGCTGACCGGTGGTGAGCGTCGAGCGAGCAGGGTCAGGATCCCCTGGGTTTGCTCAGCCCTGACCTGACGGAGCACGCCGCCTGGCTGCTGAATGGCTGGAGACGAGAGCACTGCCAGGGAGAAAGAGGAAATGAGAAACCCTGTGCCTGACCACCCAGTTGGAGCCACGGAACAGACGCCCTTTGATGATGTTGCAGAAATGGCTAATGCCCAGGGGTCTGGGGGTTAAAGCTGAAAGCAGAGGAAAGGTGACGGAAGAGGAGAGATGAGAGGAGAGAGAGGAGGATAGAGGCCAGATAGAGAAGTCAAGCAACATGTCCAATACCCTTTTACCAATATCAATTAACACTATTGTACTTCTATTTAGAGCTTTCCAGACTGGCTTTGAGTCTGTGGTGCTAGGGAGCCAGTAGGGACCCGCTGAGTTCACTTCTCCCTGCCCTCTGGCCTGGTCCTGCTGACATCAGCCTGTCTACACCCTGGAGAAGGCCTCTGCAGCCTTCAGCAGCTCCTTGTAGGGCTGGGAACTGCCAGGGACCTCACAATATGATATTACCACGATACTTAGGTGCCACTCACAAGACTCACAATTCTATATAAATTGCGATTAGATACTGTGATTTTATTGCGAATTGATGTTCCAAACATTGCTCACTATATATGAATTCTGCAGAGAGACAAGAGAGAGCATTTTATTTCACCTTTATTAAAACCAGGTAGGCTAGTTGAGAAGAAGTTCTCATTTACGACTGCGACCTGGCCAAGATAAAGCAAAGCAGTTCGACACATACAACAACACAGAGTTACAAATGGAATAAACAAACATACAGACAATAATACAGTAGAAAAAAAGTATATGTACAGTGTGTCATGAGCATGAGAACATTTGTTTTGATCAATCATGAAAATAAAATGGCTGAAAACATCTTGGCTCACTATTTAAAAATAAGATATAGGAGCTATAGGATGAAAAATACCAGAGTTTTGGCGCAGGTATATAATATATATATATTTTTTTACAGTACTAGTCAAAGATTTGGACACACCTACTCATTCAAGGGTTTTTCTTTATTTTGTACAATGTTCTACATTGTGGAATAGTAGTGAAGACATCCACACTCTGAAATAACACATGGAATCATGTAGTAACAGCAAAGCAGCCAAAAAATGCTCAGCATATGTGGGAACTCCTTCAAGAAGCTAGCTGAGAGAATGCCAAGACTGAGCAAAGCTGTCAACAAGGCAAAGGGTGGGTACTTTGAAGAATCAAATATAAAATGTATTTAGATTTGTTTAAACACTTTTTGGTTACTGATTACTCCATATGTGTTATTTCATAGTTTTGATGTCTTCACTATTATTCTACAATGTAGAACAATAAAGAAAAATCCTGGAATGAGTAGGTGTGTCCAAACTTTTGACTTGTACTGTATATTTTAATAAAATGAATATATTTGACAAAGTATTGATATAATATCATCCAAAACAATATTGCGATATGAAACTGTATCGTTTAACCAGAATATAGATTGTGGGCTGGGCTATATACAGCTGAACTCGGAAGTTACAATACACTTAGGTTGGAGTCATTAAAACTAGTTTTTCAACCACTCCACAAATTTCTTGTGAACAAACTATAGTTTTGGCAAATCGGTTAGGACTACTATCTACTTTGTGCATGACACAAGTAATATTTCCAACAATTGTTTACAGACAGAGTATTTCACTTATAATTCACTGTATCACAATTCCAGTGGGTCAGAAGTTCACATACACTAAATGGACTGTGCCTTCCAGAAAATTATGTCATGGCTTTAGAAGCTTCTGATAGGCTAATTGACATCATTTGAGTCAATTGGAGGTGTACCTGTGGATATATTTCAAGGCCTACCTTCAAACTCAGTGCCTCTTTGCTTGACATCATGGGAAAATCAAAAGAAATCAGCCAAAACCTCAGAAAAAACATTGTAGATATCCACAATTCTGGTTCATTCTTGGGGGCATTTTCCAAATGCCTGAAGGAACCACGTTCATCTATACAAACAATAGCACTCAAGTATAATAACCGTGGGACGACGCAGCCGTCATGCCGCTCAGGAAGGAGACGCGTTCTGTCTCCTAAATCAATCCCAGAACAACAGCAAAGGACCTTATTAAGATGCTGGAGGAAACAGATACAAATGTATCTATATCCACAGTAAAACGAGTCCTTTCTCGACATAACCTGAAAGGCCGCTCAGCAAGGAAGAAGTCACTGCTCCAAAACCGCCATAAAAAAGACAGACTACGGTTTGCAACTGCACATGCAGACAAAGATGCTATCCAAAACATTTGTCCCAAGTTAAACAATTTAAAAGGCAATGCTACCAAATACTAATTGAGTGTATGTAAACTTCTGACCCACTGGGAATGTGATGAAAGAAATAAAAGCTGAAATAAATCGTTCTCTCTACTATTATTATGACATTTCACATTCTTAAAATAAAGTGGTGATCCTAACTGACCTAAGACAGGGAATTTTTACTAGGATAAATTTCAGGAATTGTGAAAAACTGAGTTTAAATGTGTTTGTGGCTAAGGTGTATGTAAACCTCCGACTTCAACTGTATATAGTTGGCTTGAACGGACTTCCCAGGACAGAAACAACTTTAACCGAAGTTGCTGCAGCTAGTGAGCTCATATTTCCTGACCTGCCTTGAACTTTAGGTGAGGTGAGCCTGTTGGCTGCACTGATGCATCTCAAGGGCCTACTCCACAAAAGCCTCACGCACAAGACAGCAGAAAGTACTGAAGTGGTTCAACGCAAACGCATGTCCTACCCTACCAGCTCTGTAGAATCTACACCCTCCACACTTATTTCACATCAAGAATATAGTTTGGGAAGAATGTCAGTTTGGACAATAACTATAGTATAATAAAATACAAAATACAATTGGTGTCATTTCATCCACTAGCCAAGAGCCATTCAACTTTAGTGCAGAGTAGCTGGTTCCTGTGGTACAGTTTAAATACCAAAGGCTGTAGGAGACCTCACTCTACTGTATATGTAGTCTCTGGCTTTTTCTAATATATTAATACTGTACTTCCCTCTTTTGAATTCTTTGGCTTTATCTGGAAAGTAACTATGTGTCTGTATTTGTGTGTGTTGTGGGCTAGGAGTGGAGGCACGGTAGGGTAGCGAAGAATACAATGGCAGCAGCAGCCCTCACAATGAGGCTCAAGGCTGTGTCGCCGCTGAGCACTTGAGCTGCACAATGCTCCGGCACGGGCCAGGATGTCAAACACGTGCGCGTGCACACACACACACACACACACAAATAATATAAAACACACAACCAGCAAGAAAACAGAAAAAGCCTGGCAATGTTGCAGATGATCCATCTATTCCATTGGATCCATTGCGCTAGGCAAGCTCAGTTACCTTTGCTCAATCAAGCACAGCTAAAGTATTTGAAAGAAAACAAATACTATTTGAATCCAGGTCTGACCTTTCTTTCCAGTGTATTCAGAAACGTATTTCATACCCCATGACTTATTCCAAACTTTGGTGTGTTACAGCCTGAATTGACAATGGATTTTTTTAAAGTATCACCCATCTACACACAATACCCCATACTGACAAAGTGAAAACATGTTTTTAGACATTTGCAAATGTATTCAAAATTAAATACAGAAATATTTAATTTACAATAAGGATTTACACCCCTGAGTCACTCAGGAACATTCACTGTCTTCTTGGTAAGCAACTCCAGTGTAGATTTGGCCTTGTGTTTTAGGTTATTGTTCTGCTAAAAGGTGAATTCATCTCCCAGTGTCTGGTGGAAAGTAGATTGAAACAGGTTTTCCTCTAGGATTTTACCATGTGCTAAGCTCCATTCCATTCCTTTTTTATTCTAAAAAACTCCCCAGTCCTTAACAATTACAAGAATACCCATAACATGATGCCGCCACCACTATGCTTGAAAATATGGAGAGTGGTACTCGGTAATGTGTTGTATTGGATTCGCCCCAAACACAACACTTCATAGTCAAGACAAAAAGTTAATTGCTTTGCCACGTTTTTTGCAGTATTACTTTAGTGCCTTGTTGTAAACAGAATACATGTTTTGGAATATTTTTATTGTGTACGGGCTTCATTATTTTCACTCTGTCAATCAGGTTTGTGTTTTGGAGTAACTACAATATTGTTGATCCATCCTCAGTTTTCTATCACAGCCAATAAACTCTGTAACCGTTTTAAAGTCACCATTGGCCTCATGGTGAAATCCCTGAGCGGTTTCCTTCCTCTCCAGCAACTGAGTTAAGAAGGATGCCTGTATCTTTGTAGTGACTGGGTGTATTGAAACACTATCCAAATTGTAATTAATCACTTCACCATACCCAAAATTTTACCCCTCTACCAATAGGTGCCCTTCTTTGCGAGGAATTGGAAAACATCCCTGGTCTTTGTGGTTGAATCATTTTAACAACCATAATTTCAATTTTATATTATGGGGTATTGTGTGTAGGCCAGTGACCAAAACATCTATATTTAATACATTTTAAATGCAGGCAGTAACACAACAAAATGTGGAAAAAGTCAAGGGATGTGACTACTTTATGTCAGACAGGCAGAAAAAACACACCGATGAGACTAAACACAAGGCAGACGACAAGGGTTTTGTTTTCCATCCGAGGTCCCATATTGTAACAGTGGCGCCCAGTGGTCAGGGTTGAGGAGACAGTAACAGTGACTGGAGGGTCAGCATCATCAAGGAGAGGAAAGGAAGGCCAGAGGAGGAACCAGTGTTGACCTTTTGTTCTCCTCGCAGAGAGGATAAACCACATGGGTGCTTATACAACATAGACACAACAATCAAGAGGTCACTGTTTTATCCTCGTTAGACAACCCCTTGACCTCTCAGCAGTCACCGATTTGGTACAATCCCCAACATGGAGGAGCAAAGAACCTCACCCATCGTCAGCGCTTTAGGGTACAGTGACACGTCATCAGAGCACACTTCCTTCTTCCTCTTCAGCCACAGCAGACACAACTATTTACATCATTCGTAATTTACATAACCAGGTTGAATGCCCGTAACAGAAAAGGTTGATTACTCAAGCATCTGTTTCCCCATTTGGCCTGACATGGACTACTGGAACAAGGATCTAAAATAGCCAACCTACACCCACACCTACAGTACACATTCCCATCCTGCGGGAGCCAAGAGGACGTCAGCCAGAGACAGGGAAATGGTCCCATTACAGTTATTGGGAAAGGGAATGATGGATGAGGGGAAGGGTAACAGGGTGCTACCCATTCGCCCCGGAGATGGATCCCACAGATGTCTGATGAGTGGACAGCGTTGGCCTAATGTACATAGTCATTCTTCCTAGTATCGTATTCACGCCTCAAGGTTCGTGAAGGTGAAACACAGGTCTCGCAGGTCTACAATTGACTCTCAGGTCATGAACATAAAATTATTCATATCCTGTAAATTAATCATCAATGTATTATTTTTACGTCTGGGAACAAAATGCAACAATTCATTGGCTATACTGTGGAAGTGGTGTAACGTTCTAACAATAAAAAGGATGTCTACCAGAAGTCTATGCAAAAGAGAGCACTGAAAACATCAATGTCTTACTTGTAACTCATAACTTGAAGGGAGGAACATTTCCAATGAAATCCGACAAGCAGTAATTAGATCATAGGAGTAATCTGGGGAAATAAAGACAAGCTTAATTAACCACACACACGCACGCACGCACGCACGCACGCACGCACACACACACACACACACACACACACACACACACACACACACACACACACACACACACACACACACACACACACACACACACACACACACACACACACACACACACACACACACACACACACACACACACACACACAGTTAGAATGGCAAGACATATTCTAATACTCATTGATATTTGTTGGAGATGCAACAAAGAATATCTACCTCATTACACATGCTCTATGAAATGTTTCTAATGTTGAAATGATTCATTGTATGTGGTCCAATATTTTACACAACATGCCTTGGCAAAGTACTGGGAACAGAATTCACGCAGAACCTGGTTATTTGTAGCTATATTGGATTTAGATCAACATCAGGAGATATTTTTGCTTTGGACTGGCTCTTCCCCCACAGCATCTTAAGATGGTGTCCTGGTGTGGAAGTTACATAAGAGTTATGACAGAGAGCAAAGAACCTTCAATCTCAACTGTCTGAGCACAATCAGCAGATACATGACAGACAAGGACGGATAAAGGAGTAGATAAAACCAAACAAAGAGGTGTGCTGGGCCCAAATGGGATGAAGAGGAGAGGCGCATGGGGAGTAAGTGAGAGGAAAGGGATGGGAGAGGTACAGCAAGGAGACGAGACCTGGACGAGACAGGGACATGAGGCCTAGGCAGGAGAGGTGGGCCGCCATCCCCGCCTCCCGCCATCCCCGCCCTCCTCATAGACAAGGTCAGATCCAAAGGACAGAGCCACTGCGGGGAGGGGGGGGTCACCATAAAGGAGATAAGCAACAATAGGAGGAACTATAGCACACAAAATCACTGGAGAGTCACGACCCCTCCCAGGCAGAGAAGAATGGAAAAACCCTGCGCATAACAGTCCTTCTTAACCCAGGGGGAGCAAGACAGAGGAGGACACACACTGAGGACACGCATGCAGGCAAACAGACACACACACACACTCACTAAGGAGGGGACAGCACGGGTGGATGAGATCTTTTTTAAATTTTATATAATGTAATTCATGTTTACGCAACAAGGAAAGTGGGATCATAGGAAGACTCCGCCAAGCATAACGCTTGCCAAGCCATCTAAGACTATTTTCGTACAACCCTCAGAACTCCCCACACCAGTCTTTTCTGTTCCAAGACTTTGTTTCATACAAATAATGATTACACATCTTCAAAATAAAAAAAATCCCCCTCTATTGAAATAATGGGGTCCCACTTTAAACAAACCACAACTTATAAAAGCGTTATAGAGCATTCGGAAAATCTTCATAAACACTGTTTCCCCTGCTAAATCGTTGCCGCCACTCCCCAAAATAATGAAAAATATATATTTTGCAAACTAAGCCCTTTTTCTTCTTACCTAGAGGCTAATGAAATCATGGATACAATGTTTATGTCTCCGCATGCAGTTTGAAGGAAGGTGCTAACCAGGGTTAGCGCAATTGCTAACTAGCCGTAGCCAGCTAGCATGCTAGCTGTTCCTGTAGACTTCCAGTCATAGTTAGCAATGGCTCACGAAACTACCTTCAACTTCCTTCCAACTGCACACAGAGACATACAAATGTTGCACTATTCCTTTAAGATCAGAGTGACAAGTTGCAACACATATTTGTAGCAAACAGAGCAAGCAGAGGTGCGAATGAGAGCCACGAGCACACAGACACCTGTTACTCCTCATCATCTCCCTACAGTGCAGTGGCGTGCATTGATTATATTTCAGATGGTGTCAACATAATTACATTTTCAACTAGAATGTATTTTTTAAAAGGTCAGCAGAAGGGACCTTCTCAATGTGGTTGAACAACAACAAAAAATCCTCTGGGGCATGTATCTGGAACCCCCCCCCCCCGCTGCGAAGAGCCCCACCCCCTTAGCCACTGCTGCTAAAACAAAATACTAGGGGAAACACTGAACACTACCATAGGCTAGATGCTTCACAAATGCTTTTTAAGTATTACAACATAAAATTCAATTTTTCATTTGCTTGACAGTTGTGACTTAGTAACGGAATGTACTGTAAACTCATTTGGATGTCCATCTTGATTGAAATGTAAACATGCGCTCGCCCTTATGGATCAGTCTGTCACTCTGGTATTTACATTGTCATTGTTTAAGCTTTATTGTGACCTGTCCACAAGTCTATGTCTTTGGAAAGCAGTCTAGCTTTTGGGGGTTAACCAGACCCTGCTTCATATCCTCTTCCATTCAACACATTGTTCCTTTTCACTGCTGATTAATATCTTGTTTAAACAGCCACAAGACAACACCACGCCGTCAGTGTGTTCAGAAATTCTCTAGAGCTGATCAACACAATGGACACATTCCTCACACACACACACACACGAATTATAGTAATGTAGGATTTTCAGAAGAAAAACATCCCTCCATGGGCACCACTTTGCTGTTTATTTTGTTCATTTAAAGTGGAGACACAATTTGGAATGTATCCAGTCTACACTCTTTATGCATCGTATTCTAAGACCCCACGTCTGGCCCCAAACCCTCCTTGGCTCCAAAAGCTTCACTCAGCTTATTGAGCAATTTGCTTTCACCCATGAAATAACAATGTGGTAAAAAAGGGATTTCATAACATGATCTTTTGCTCACTTTATGTAACATCAATGTTAATAACATCATTGCAAGAAAATATGGACATTTATGGGGGCCACCAAATTGGACCTTTTAGAGATTCTCTCAAATAGCTCATCGAAATTAGTTTGGGTGAGGGTGCCCAGAAATCTCATTAGCATTGGCCGTTAGTCTCAGGTCAAACGTATTTATTTATTTAAAGTATATGTGAGGTCACATCGCTGAACATTTTGTCCAGGTTCAAGCTCAAACTTTTCGCCACTAGTGTCATTACTGTGTGTTGGCCTGGTCTGTGTGCACGTACGACAGTGAAAAGACGTGGCCTGTGCCTGGTGCCCTAGATGTGTGTGCCTCTGCACGGACTTGGAGCCCAGCACCACTTTCCACTTTGGCAGGGTGGAGCTCATTCATTCATCGGGCACAACACTGGGCTTTAACCAAAAATAAATCCTCCCTCCGTTTTACATTGTATCATTGTTTCTTTTTCACTAGGTTCTTATTGAACAACCGCTTATTAGATTGCAATCTTCCACTCCCTCATTGAATACACTAGCCTATAATGCAGTGGGATTTGGTGGTGTTAGCCAAGCTTAATGACCTACACCACGTTCACTCACTCTGCTGCTCAACAGACACGTTCACTCTCCTGACTCAATGGACAGGGGAAACTGCCACCCATTTCTGATGACGGAGGATATTTTGAATACGACTGCTTCAATCTGGACGTGCTAGAAAAACGCATCCATGAATTATCTGCGTCACAACTTCGAACAACTTTTGTTTACCCACAACTGCTAAAAACATTTTTTTATTACCGAATTGCAATAGCAAAGCTCGCTACACTACTTCCAAACTGGAGATAATAATAATAATTTTGGTAAATGTCTGAAAAGTGTCAAATCTGACAGAGAAATATATACAGTGCCTTGCGAAAGTATTCGGCCCCCTTGAACTTTGCGACCTTTTGCCACATTTCAGGCTTCAAACATAAAGATATAAAACTGTATTTTTTTGTGAAGAATCAACAACAAGTGGGACACAATCATGAAGTGGAACGACATTTATTGGATATTTCAAACTTTTTTAACAAATCAAAAACTGAAAAATTGGGCGTGCAAAATTATTCAGCCCCTTTACTTTCAGTGCAGCAAACTCTCTCCAGAAGTTCAGTGAGGATCTCTGAATGATCCAATGTTGACCTAAATGACTAATGATGATAAATACAATCCACCTGTGTGTAATCAAGTCTCCGTATAAATGCACCTGCACTGTGATAGTATCAGAGGTCCGTTAAAAGCGCAGAGAGCATTATGAAGAACAAGGAACACACCAGGCAGGTCCGAGATACTGTTGTGAAGAAGTTTAAAGCCGGATTTGGATACAAAAAGATTTCCCAAGCTTTAAACATCCCAAGGAGCACTGTGCAAGCGATAATATTGAAATGGAAGGAGTATCACACCACTGCAAATCTACCAAGACCTGGCCGTCCCTCTAAACTTTCAGCTCATACAAGGAGAAGACTGATCAGAGATGCAGCCAAGAGGCCCATGATCACTCTGGATGAACTGCAGAGATCTACAGCTGAGGTGGGAGACTCTGTCCATAGGACAACAATCAGTCGTGTATTGCACAAATCTGGCCTTTATGGAAGAGTGGCAAGAAGAAAGCCATTTCTTAAAGATATCCATAAAAAGTGTTGTTTAAAGTTTGCCACAAGCCACCTGGGAGACACGCCAAACATGTGGAAGAAGGTGGTCTGGTCAGATGAAACCAAAATTGAACTTTTTGGCAACAATGCAAAACGTTATGTTTGGCGTAAAAGCAACACAGCGCATCACCCTGAACACACCATCCCCACTGTCAAACATGGTGGTGGCAGCATCATGGTTTGGGCCTGCTTTTCTTCAGCAGGGACAGGGAAGATGGTTAAAATTGATGGGAAGATGGATGGAGCCAAATACAGGACCATTCTGGAAGAAAACCTGATGGAGTCTGCAAAAGACCTGAGACTGGGACGGAGATTTGTCTTCCAACAAGACAATGATGCAAAACATAAAGCAAATTCTACAATGGAATGGTTCAAAAATAAACATATCCGGGTGTTAGAATGGCCAAGTCAAAGTCCAGACCTGAATCCAATCGAGAATCTGTGGAAAGAACTGAAAACTGCTGTTCACAAACGCTCTCCATCCAACCTCACTGAGCTCGAGCTGTTTTGCAAGGAGGAATGGGGGAAAATTTCAGTCTCTCGATGTGCAAAACTGATAGAGACATACCCCAAGCGACTTACAGCTGTAATCGCAGCAAAAGGTGGCGCTACAAAGTATTAACTTAAGGGGGCTGAATAATTTTGCACGCCCAATTTTTCAGTTTTTGATTTGTTAAAAAAGTTTGAAATATCCAATAAATGTCATTCCACTTCATGATTGTGTCCCACTTGTTGTTGATTCTTCACAAAAAAATACAGTTTTATATCTTTATGTTTGAAGCCTGAAATGTGGCAAAAGGTCGAAAAGTTCAAGGGGGCCGAATACTTTCGCAAGGCACTGTATGTTTGACTCCTCTCTCATCTCTCTCTGAAAATCAGAGGAGAACTTCATCGCACACAAAAACGCTCACTCATCATTCGAGCCAAGGTGTGTTTTGATCAATGGACCGCAAGCAGCTCAACGTGTCTGATTACATTTCACAGAACAGGGTTCTCTTGTCTCTCTTTTCCGTTCCAGACTAATTATGTATGGGCAGTGACAAACACAGGGTTTCCCCAGGCCTATTCCCTATGGGCTATGGTGATTTAGACACCCCCAGAGACAAGGGCTATTATACAGAAATCAATCCTTCTCGGAAATGACCACCACTCATAATTGCTAATAGATATGGTTAGTGGTTACACTATACCTCCACTTTAGCAACAATACCACTTTGATCTCAGTGGAGTTTTACACAGAGCTGTACATTGTATGACTTTTAAGGGGAAGCCAGGCTCTTTGAATAGTTAAGTATACTGTGGGTGTGTGTCTGGTGAAGTCAATCGGTGGGGGTGGTTTGTGTAATAGCAGGAAAGGAGGAAGAGTATGGGTCACATTTTTCTTCTTTTTCTGAAGCATAAAGTTGGTAGCAGTAGGACCCTGCAGATTGTTATGGACCAGACATCCATCAACACAAACGTTGGACACAAGCACACCTTTATGGGGTCTCTGCCAGGGACAAGGATGTAGGCTAAGAAAGAAACCCCAAAGAAAGTTCAACACAATAACAAAAAGTTTCGGCACTGAGCCATGTCATTGGCTGCCTAACACTAGACAGGAAAATTCGATGGTTTCTGATGTCAAACTAGAGACAGATTCCTACTATATATGACAAGCAGTAGCGACCGCATATTTTCTGCCTCATCTTCTCAGATTACTACTAGTTTCAACAAAGGCAACGTAAACACTCACCTGGAGGACACGATGAGCGCTTCAGTGGCTGTGTACCGAAATATTTACACCGAGGACCGGTTCAGACAGTCGTACGGTACCGAGGACAAGCCCCGTGGAGGTGGTCAACGTTTTCGGGAGAAGATCGCGGAACGGTGCAGGTGTTCCCGTGCAGCATGCCTTCACCTGTTGAGGGAACGAATTCCCATTTTTAACTGGCTGCCGAAGTACAGGCTGAAAAAATGGATGTTAGGTGATACAATAGCGGGACTAACAGTCGGTATACTTCACATTCCACAAGGTGAGTACATTTTTAAGTGAATATTGTGAGCAAAGGTTTACTGTAGTAAATTGATGTCGTTTGATGTCGATTTACCATCTTTACAAACTATTTTGTTACAACTTTTCCCCAATTCTGTGATGACGTTTTATTTCCCCCGTGTAACTGTTTTGGCAGTAATTACTAACCAATCGTGTGTTTGATTGATTTTAAGAAGATTTTGTCAAATTGCTAATGTAAACGAAATTAACACCTTCAAATATGTTAATTCCAGATAATTGGTCAATGCTATCCGGTTCCTTGGGGACGTCCCTACACTAAACCCCAACCTTAACCCATACTCTTACCCTAACCATAACCCTAACCCTTACCTAAACCTAATCCTTACATTAACCATTTCAAATGTCAACCTCAATGGAGTATGGACCTCCTACGGATCCCGGATCGCACAGAGCCCAGATTATTTATACATTTGAATGTATATTTTTACAATATGCCATTCACACACACACAATGTACAAAATAATATTGTTACAAAATGTAAAATGTATTTTAAAAATGTATCATCATCTGAGCTTGACAGGAAAAATGGAACCTCAAAAATGTAATCTCAATGGATGTTACACCCCATGGTTTATTCAGATAAAGAAGTCAAGAAAATACCAGCGTTGAAAGTAGTTATACAGTAATAGCAGGTGTTATTTCATAGCATTTATTGCCAACATTATTTACCACGAGATCAAAGCCTTTTTATCTAAAGATGACACCAATTACTCATGTAGCCATGTGTGTATGTGATGGCAACCGATTGTAGCCTAATATCTTGTTTCTCTTCCTGAAAACAGGTATGGCCTTTGCCTTACTGACGTCAGTGGCGCCCATCTATGGCCTCTACACCTCCTTCTTCCCTGTGGTTCTCTACATGCTGTTTGGCACAGGACGGCATGTATCCACTGGTATACACACGCTGATATTATACATTTAGGACTGGAGCCTGACAAATGGATATGGATAGGACGCACAATGTGCCTGAGATAAATCCTCTGCCATGGGTATCTGTGTGACAGCTACTGGGTTTGAACCAGGGTCTCCACCGCCCCATAAGACTGTGTTAGTCCCCTGAGCTAAAGTCAAATTTAATCATCATAGTTTTTTTAGTTTTAGTTAGTTATTCACACACAAAAGACAAGTGAAAGACGAAGTACAGATAAAAACAGGGTATATAGGTGTGCAGGTAAGGTTGCAAGAGGGCTTAAACGACCCCCCCCCCCCCCCCCCCCACACACACACACAAAAAGAGCAGTATAAACAGTGCCTAGTGAAAGCCTATACAACCCTTGAACAGTCTTCACATTTTGCTGCCATAAAATGTATCTAAACATTACTAAATTTGTGTCAGCTTCATGTTAAGGGTATGCTTGCCACCGTCAAGTACTGGGGAGTTTGTCAGGAGAAAAATAAATATGAAAGGAGCAAAGCCCATGTAGAAAATGAGAGGAAATCCAGATATCAGTCTTTTGAAAACCTTGGGCTAGAGTTTTATTTTTCAGCGGGACAATTACACACATTTTAATGCCAAAGACACACTAGAATGGCTTTCCAAGAAGTGTGGAGTGTTCCTGAGTGGTACAGTCTTAGTCCTTAGTCCAGAGACAAGGTTTGAATACTGCTGTCCATCAATGAATCACAACCACATTTACTGTGCTTGAGATATTTTGACAAAAACAATAGATACATGTTTCCCTAAGAGTTGTGCAAAGTTAGTAGAATCTAATTCAAAAGGATTACCTGCTGTAATGGCTGCCGAAGGTGCTTCCACCATCAAACCAAATTGTATTGGTCACATACACGTGTTTAGCAGATGTTAAGCTTGTGCTTCTAGTTCCGACAGTGCAGCAATATCTGACAAGTAATATCTAACAATTTCACAACAAATACCTAATACACACAAATCTAAGTAACGCAATGGAATTAAGAATATATAAATATATGGATGAGCAATGTCAGAGCGGCATAGACTAAGATACAGTAGATAGTATATAATACTGTATATATACATATGAGATGTAAACATCATTAAAGTGACATTATTAAAGTGACTAGTGTTCTATTTATTAAAGTGCCCAATGATTTCAAATCTGTGTATGTAGGCATGAATTAACTCTGGGGAGTGAAGAATTACGCAATCAAGACAGCTTAGTTGTTTTTTAAATTCAATGTGGAGTAGATTGTGTATATCGGTTGCAAAAAATATATAACTTATTCCCTTTATACTAGGGACTGTATTCAGAGCATTCGGAAGGTATTCAGACCCCTTGACTTTTTCCACATTTTTTTTTACATTGCAGCCATATCCTAGAATTGATTCAATCTTTTTTTTTTCATCATCAATCTACATACAATACCCCATTATGAAAAAGCATTTACATAAGTATTGAGACCCTTTACTCAGTACTTTGTTGAAGCACATTTGACAGCGATTACACCCTTAAGTCTTCTTGGGTGCGAGGCTACAAGCTTGGCACACCTGGATTTGGGGAGTTTCTCCCATTCTTATCTACAGATCCTCTCTACCTCTGTCAGGTTGGATCGGGAGTGTTGCTGCACAGCTATTTTCAGGTCTCTCCAGAGATGTTTGATCCGGTTAAAATCCGGGCTCTGGCTGGGCCACTCAAGGACATTCAGGGACTTGTCTTAAAGCCACTCCTGCTTTGTCTTGCTTGGCTGTATGCTTAGGGTTGTTGTCCTGTTGGAAGGTGAACCTTCGCCTCAGTCTGAGGTCCTGAGTGCTCTGGAGCAGTTTTTGATCAAGGATCTTTCTGTACATTGCTCCGTTCATCTTTCCCTCGATCCCTCGACTAGTCTCCCATTTCCTGCGCTGAAAAACATCCCTGCAGCATGATGTTGCCACCACTATGCTTCATCGTAGGGATGGAGTTTCCTCCAGACGTGACTCTTGGCATTGGTTTCATCAGACCAAAGAATCTTGTTTCTTATGGTTGCAGAGTCTTTAGGCGCCTTTTGGAAAACTCCAAGCGGACTGTCAAGTTCCTTTTGTTACGAACCGGCTCGTAGCCGGTAACAAAGAGGGAGAAAACACAGAGTTAAAGAAATAAGAAACATATTTATTAAATAAAGTGAACTATATCCAAGTAACAATGGTGTGTGTAGTCAGTAGCGTGAGTGAGTGGATGCGTGCATAGATGGTGATAATGATGGGTGTTGAGAGGTGCCAAAATAAACAAACACAAAGAAGCCCTAAAATGCCACAACCAAAACCAACAGTGTGTCTCCTGGAATAATGGGGGAAAGGTGTACAGTTGTGGCCAAAAGTTTTGAGAATGACACAAATATTAATTTTCACAAAGTCTGCTGCCTCAGTTTGTATGATAGCAATTTGCATATACTCCAGAATGTTATGAAGAGTGATCAGATGAATTGCAATGAATTGCAAAGTCCCTCTTTGCCATGCAAATGAACTGAATCCCCCCAAATACATTTCCACTGCATTTCAGCCCTGCCACAAAAGGACCAGCTGACATCATGTCAGTGATTCTCTCGTTAACACAGGTGTGAGTGTTGACGAGGACAAGGCTGGAGATCACTCTGTCATGCTGATTGAGTTCGAATAACAGACTGAAAGCTTCAAAAGGAGGGTGGTGCTTGGAATCATTGTTCTTCCTCTGTCAACCATGCTTACCTGCAAACACGTGCAGTCCTCATTGCTTTGCACAAAAAGGGCTTCATAGGCAAGGATATTACTGCCAGTAAGATTGCACCTAAATCAACCATTTATCGGATCATCAAGAACTTCAAGGAGAGCGGTTCAATTCTTGTGAAGAAGGCTTCAGGGAGCCCAAGAAAGTCCTGCAAGTGCTAGGACCATCTCCTAAAGTTGATTCAGCTGCGGGATCGGGGCACCACCAGTACAGAGCTTGCTCAGGAATGGCAGCAGGCAGGTGTGAGTGCATCTGCACGCGGAGTGAGGCGAAGACTTTTGGAGGATGGCCTGGTGTCAAGAAGGGCAGCAAAGAAGCCACTTCTCTCCAGGAAAAAGATCAGGGACAGACTGATATTCTGCAAAAGGTACAGGGATTGGACTGCTGAGGACGGGGGTAAAGTCATTTTCTCTGATGAATCCCCTTTCCGATTGTTTGGGGCTTCTGGAAAAAAGCTTGTCCGGAGAAGACAAGATGAGCGCTACCATCAGTCCTGTGTCATGCCAACAGTAAAGCATCCTGAGACCATTCATGTGTGGGGTTGCTTCTCAGCCAAGGGAGTGGGCTCACTCACAATTTTGCCCAAGAACACAGCCTTGAATATAGAATGGTACCAACACATCCTCCGAGAGCAACTTCTCCCAACCATCCAGGAACAATTTGGTGACAAACAATGCCTTTTCCAGCATGATGGAGCACCTTGCCATAAGGCAAAAGTGATAACTAAGTGGCTCAGGAAACAGAATATTGATATTTTGGGTCCATGGCCAGGAAACTCCCCAACACTTAATCCCATTGAGAACTTGTGGTCAATCCTCAAGAGGCGGGTGGACAAGCAACACACCTGAGCCCATGTGTGTCCCATTTCGCAGACGACCCTCCCAGTTCCGCCCACCAACATCCTATTAAGGAAAACGAGCAAAGAGAAAGAATTAGGCAGACAGAGTGGGAGGGTCGTCACACTCCTATCCATAAAACCAGGGACCACCAAGGACCCAAGATACAGGGAGAAGCCTAGCTTGAGAAAGAAGGCTCTGCAATATCACTCTCCAGCATGTACCTGATCTCAGCATCCAGACAATGCCGTTTCTCTGAATAAACTCTATAGAACTGCTGACGGATGGGGCCAGCATCCCTAGCGCCAATATCGTG
The DNA here is from genome assembly GCF_002021735.2 of Oncorhynchus kisutch. Lineage (NCBI taxonomy): Eukaryota > Metazoa > Chordata > Actinopteri > Salmoniformes > Salmonidae > Oncorhynchus > Oncorhynchus kisutch. The sequence continues at coordinate 8,992,485 of NC_034197.2, read as the reverse complement.
TTCCATCAGGTTTGTACGTGTTGGCGTATCAGAAAACAAAACTGCAAAACTCAGAGTCAGACCAACTGACTCGTCTCGCCTATCAGCAGCTAGATGAGCGAGAAGGCTATCCGAAACATCCAGTGAATTTTTCAATCTACCCTGCAGTACTCAATCGTCGGGACCAGGGACATCCTCCTCACCATGCGCAGACATAGCATGACAAAGGAGAAGAACCCAGCGGTGTAACCGTACTGGCCAAAATAACAGGTTTTACCGTCCTCTGTGGACTCCCACTCCTCGGCGCCAGAGGAACGGAGGAACGTGCGTAATAAGGTGCAGATGTACATGGCACAGTTGGTGCTTTTTCCTCCGTTCAGGAGTGGCAACTAGATCGTTTTGCTCAGTGCACTGGCGCACAACCATATATGAACCTTGAAACTTTACTGAGGAGTGTCTTCCGTCTGGTGCTACAGAGATGATTGTCCTTCTGGAAGGTTCTCCCATCTCCACAGGGGAACTCTGGAGCGCTGTCAGAGGGACCATCGGCCCTCCCTGACCAAGGCCCTTCTCCCCCGATTGCTCAGTTTGGCCGGGCATCCAGGTCTAGGAAGAGTCTTGGCGGTTTCAAATTTCTTCCATTAAAGAATGATGGAGGTCACTTTGTTCTTGGGGACCTTCAATGCTGCAGAAATGTTTTGGTACCCTTCTCCAGATCTGTGCCTCCACACAATCCTGTCTCAGTGCTCTAAGGACAATTCCTTTGACCTCATGGCTTGGTTTTTGCTCTGACATGCACAGTCAACTGTGGGACTTTATATAGACAGGGGTGTGCCTTTCCAAATCATGTCCGATCAATTGAATTTACCACAGGTGGACTCCAATCAAGTTGTAGAAACATCTCAAGGATGATCAATGGAAACAGGATGCACCTGAGCTCAATTTCAGGTCTCATAGCAAAGGGTCTGAATACTTATGTAAATAAGGTATTTATGTTTTTTTATTTGTAATAAATGTGCTAACATTTCAAAAACCCTGCTTTGTTTTTGTCATTGTGGGGTATTGTGTGCAGATTGATGAGGAAAACATTTTAAAATCCATTTCAGAATAAGGCTGTAACGTAACAAAATGTGGAAAACTGAAGGGGTCTGATTACATTCCAAATGCATTGTATATGAACAGAGCCTAGTTCACCAAAACACTTCCGTTGCATCTGTGCTCACACTGATGCTGAGTTGCTTCATTGCTGTGTTGTTGAGCCGCCGCGTGGCTGTTTTGGTAGTGGTGCTGAGCGGTTGAATCACAGACTAGCTGTGTCTGTTTCCCAGGTACCTTTGCAGTGGTGAGCCTGATGACAGGCTCAGTGGTGGAACAGCTGGTGCCCACCCCTCTACAGCTCAACTCCTCCAGTCCAGAGGCTGCAGACTTTGAGGCCCAGAGGATTGGGGTTGCCTCCGCTGTAGCCCTACTCTCAGGGATCATGATGGTGAGTGATACATAGAGTTCTCTCTGGTTGAATCTCAAAAGTATTTCTTTCCCTCGATTCCCTGCATCCTCTCCTCATCTCCGTCTCAAAACTTCAGAGGGAAGCGAGGAGAGCATTGGAGACCAAGATCAGAAGAGCTGCTCTCCTCACCTCCCTATGATGTTTTAAGCAGGAAGCAAGGTAAAGGACAAGTTTAAGATGGCATGACCCTGTAGATGGAATGGTATTTCTATAGTGTTTAGATGTTGTAGTCCTGACTAAATGTTGTTTGTTTCACAGCTCTGTATGTTTGGGCTACAGCTGGGTTTCCTCTCTACATACCTGTCAGAACCCATCGTCAAGGCATTCACCAGCGCTGCAGCCTTCCACGTCACCATCTCACAGCTGCAAAGCATGCTGGGACTGCGGCTCCCCCGCCACACCGGCCCCTTCTCACTCTTCAAGGTCAGCAGTCGGAGAAGTGACAATGATCAGGATGATACAGTGTTCAGTTTACAGTGGTTTAGAGCTCCAGTATGTTGTGGAATTGTAATAAAAATGGTTTACTATCATAACCCAGGTTCTCTGAAGGAGAGAAGAAGTCTCAAATAAAAGAGAACTGAGGGAGCTCTCAAAACCTCACTAGGTTAAATTTAACCTTGTAAAAGAACCTCGACAATCATAAACACCAGGTTGTGGGAAGAGACAATTGAAAGAGTTGCTCCTCTCTTCACTATAGCCCGCCCCACACCAACATGTCCCCATGAAATCCATCACCCCCCCCCCGTGTGTGTTAACTCCTTCCCCCCTGTCTGTGTCCTCCAGACCCTTGCGTCTGTCATAGAGAACCTTCCCCAAACCAACATGGCTGAGCTACTGACCTCCCTGGTGTGTCTGGCCATCCTGGTACCGGTCAAAGAAGTCAACATGAGATTCCGACAGTACCTACGCACACCCATCCCTGTAGAGATCCTCACGGTCAGTCACGAAGAGAACAGCTATTATAAGACTGGTCATGTTCAATGTAGCTCTGTGTAGCTGTAACGTTTGTGACGTGCTTATTGGTGTGTTACATCTCAATTTGATGTCTCTCTTTCTCAGGTGATAATAGCTACAGGAGTGGCCTATGCTTCCTCTCTGGACTCAAACTATGACGTTCAGATAGTGGGACACATTCCTGCAGGGTAAGGTATCCACTAACTGAGCATCTCCATCTAGTGACATCATCATCATCATCATCATTTAACTCATTTTAACAGAGAAATGAACCATTATAAACAGAGAGTGAGTGTCAAGTTTTGACCATGTTTTTACTGTGTAGCTTCCCTAGTCCACGGATGCCTGCCTTGCACAAGTTGCCTGAGATCGCTGGAGACACGGTCGCCATCACGTTCGTGGGTTATGCTGTGTCCGTCTCACTGGCAATGATCTACGCAGACAAGCACGGCTACTCCATCCAACCCAACCAGGTAGACTAATATGATTCAGTAGTGCTGGAAAATCAATACTCACTCAAATCTGGTCTCCGTGTACAAGGCATTACACGTTCAATGTGACTTCTGTGTGTGTAATCTGTGAGCTGTGACAAGAAGTCCATCTTTAAGGACAAGCGTTATCATTACCATCATCATCATCATCGTTGTCATCATCATCATCGTCATCATGTTTGCCTTGTTTCTCCAGGAGCTCCTGGCCCATGGTATCTCCAACACAGTGTCGTCTCTCTTCACCTGTTTCCCCAGCTCAGCCACTCTGGCCACCACCAACATCCTGGAGAGTTCTGGGGGATTCACACAGGTACACACTACTTTATATCAAGCCTACTTTCCAGGCTTTGTCTTTACTTGAATCTGTACGGATGACTTTCTAGATGCCCTATTTGTCTGCCTCGCCATGTGCTTCTGGCATGGTGATACATTCATTCCTTTCACGTCATTTAATGTTCTCTGTCTCTCTGTCCGTTCAGCTCTCTGGCTTGTTCACCAGTCTGGTGGTTCTGATAGTTCTACTGCTGATTGGACCTCTCTTCTACTTCCTGCCCAAGGTGAGTCAGTGTGTGTCTACTAAAAGGTGGAGGCATACAGACTTTAGCTAGTTTGTGCAAACAAAAGGGCATAAAACGAAACGAAGTGCACTCGTCGTCCGAGTCATTTACTCGTAATGTCCTGATCCACCCTGCATTAACTCTCTCCCTAGGCAGTGCTGGCCTGTATCAATGTCACCAGCCTCAGGCAGATGTTTCTACAGTTCCAGGACCTGCCAGACCTCTGGCGAGTCAGCAAGATTGACTTCGTAAGTCTCTCAGTGTTACCATTGATTTGTATAAATATACCACTTTTGGGCAAGTGGTTTAGTGATCAACCCCTGTGAGAACCAATGTGGCCTGCATACTTGTGACCTTATATGGACTGTACTGTATGTGTTTTGCAGGTAGTGTGGCTGGTGACTTGGCTGTCTGTTGTGGTCCTGAATGTCGATATGGGTCTGGCTATTGGAGTGGTCTTCTCGATGATGACAGTCATCTGTCGCACACAGAGGTACGCTATGCCTTCGCCCCTCTCAACACTTGACAACACAGACACAGTGTATCAATGTTTCCGTAAGAGTTACAGCCGTTGGAACTGTACAGGTTACTATTGCTAAATGTAACCAATGTCTAGCCAAGCGTAACTGCCTGTGTACATCTACAGTATATGCGTACAATTTGTTATTACATCTGTACTAATTCGATTTCTGCATTCATCAGCAACAATAATCATTAGCGAAACTATAACTATGCCTTCTAATAATGTGACGCAATTCTCTAGAGACCGCTGTGTGCCGGAATTGAAGTCTTTAGAGTAGAGCACTGTGGATTACTGTCTCTCATAGGGACAAATTAATATCCGTCATAAACCTGTGATATGAACTTGATACACTCACCAAAGGTAGAATTGATACAGTGGCTCAGTTGGTAGTGCATGGTATTTGCAAGACCAAGGTTGTGGGTTTGATTCCCATGGGGGACAAGTATGAAAATCTATCTATGCTCTGGATAAGAGTGTCTGCTGAATAAATGTAATGTAAACATAACCAGAGTTAACTTTTGAGATTTGAACATTATATTGTTGGTCGACTAACACCATACACTGACTATACGAAACAGTATGGTAGTAGTTGCCAGGTGCACTGGCTTGTGTCAAGAACTACAACACTGCTAGATTTTTCATGCTCAACAATTTCCGGTGTGTATCACGAATGCTCCACTTCCCAAGGGACATCCAGCCAACTTGACACAACTGTGAGAAGCTTTGGAGTCAACGTGGGCCAGCATCCCTGTGGAATGCTTTGGACACCTTGTAGAGTCTATGCCCCGACAAATTGAGGCTGTTTTGTGGGCAAAAGGGTGGGGTACAACTAAAGCTGTTGCTGTGACCGTAATAACGCCACACCGGCAGTCACAAGTCATGAAGGCAGTCAAATTCCACGTGACCGTTTAGTCACAGTAATCTGGCTTCTCCAAGCTCTGATGCTGCTGATGGTCATTACTAGCCTACCAAACTTGCTAACTGCCTGCTACTCAGCACTCTATTGTCCCTCTAATCACTCTGGCATCAATTCAAATGTATTCGAAAATCTAATCAAACACTTCATGAAAGCCCATGAGCTCATGTTGCGCAACATTTATATAGGCTATGTAATTGCGTGAGAAAACAGTGTGATGGCCTCTATTAAAAAGAGGAGGATAAGCTTTCTATAGGTGTAAGCTCTACCATTGCCCCTTTTTCGATACAGGTGCATGATAATGATCCATTCTAAATCCCCCCCAAAAATTCACACATACAGTGGGGCAAAAAAGTATTTAGTCAGCCACCAATTGTGCAAGTTCTCCCACTTAAAAATATGAGAGAGGCCTGTAATTTTCATCATAGGTACACTTCAACTATGACAGACAAAATGAGAAAAAAAATCCTGAAAATCACATTGTAGGATTTTTAATGAATATATTTGCAAATCATGATGGAAATTAAGTATTTCTATAAGTACTTCTATAGACCTGTCTAAAATAAATAATGGATTTATTGTGAAGGTGTAGGCTATATTACATGGATTTAATTAGACTTAAAATGTAGATGTTCCAAAGATCAGCATCAGTGGCTTGTTGTCTGTGTTGAAGCCAGGAGATTCTAAATGTGTTTATGTTAATTAACGGTCAATTACCGTGAGACCGACAGTTATTTCTTTGACAATCACCAGCTGCCAAAAATTTTCTGACCGCCACAGCCCTAGGTGCAAGTAAATATTAGGAAGTTGTACCTAACGTTTGGTATACTCAGTGTATGCATACACTCCCATAATAATAACACCGTTTTCCTCAGGGCTGGGTGTTCCGTGCTGGGCAGAGCGAGCAACACAGAGATCTACAGACCTTTGGAGAACCACAACAAGGTGAGAGGAATTCTCCTGTACACACTGTAGAGATATTTTTCTGTCTGTAAAGATATCATATTAATCACAATACAAATACTTCCAGTGATTCTTGATGTAGTTGTGAAGTAAAAACTGCTAATGTGATGCAATCGTGAGAAACCCTCATTAGTATCATAGTTTCAGACAGTGATCAATGTAGAGCGCTGCACGGGCATGAATTTTAAAACCGAGTCCTACCCATGCCTGTGATGTTCAGGTCCTACCCTACTGGAGGTCCGATTGCTTCTGCCCGAAACCCGAAATCAGGAATAACTTCCTCCATTAATAAATCCATGAACTGCTCCTCTCTGTCACTCGCGCGCAGCTCGCTCCACGTGCCCTCTGCTCATGGCGGCTCTGAGTCAATGAAGAGACACGAGAGAGCAGTTAGCTGTTAGCTACTTTTTGTCCCTTTAAACTCAGACAAAACTCAAGGAGCATTATTATTTTCTGTGACATAATCTCTCCTGTCGTATATTTGACGAGGTTGAAGCACTTCTGACACTTTCTTATGACTCTACTGCGCAGCAGAGCACGCGCAAATAGCTCAGCTTCAAAATGTTAGCGATCAACTGTAGTGATCCTCGAGCCCTGCCTGTACCCTAGTTATGGATAATTTTTTTGGGCCCTAACCCAAATTATAATGTCAGGGCCCGTCGAGCACATGTCGGGTAGCAGAGCTCTATATCAATGTCTGTAGGTGTGTCACCTTGTCCCTTTGAAAACACACCTTATAACTTACTTTAGTTATTGCAAACCGCACTGGATTATAGCGTCTTCTAAATGACTCAACTGTTTTAAAAAAGCAAGAAAATCAAATTCTGTCTGCACTCTTTAAAAAAAAACACCTCACAACAAGTGATGTTTGGGATGAGTGCTCTGTTAACCTGCCTCTCTCTGTCCCCTCTCCTTAGTGCTATGAAGTTCCAGGTGTAAAGATCCTGACATACAACGGGCCCATCTACTACGGCAACCGCAGCTTCTTCAGAGAGGACATGAGTCGTCTGCTGGGCCTCACCCCAGAGAGGATCCGCAGTAGAGAGAAGGCCAGGAAGGCCCTGGAGAAGAGGGAAAGAGAGGCTGTCAGCACTGTGGTAAGACTGCACATTATATCTGGGCTAGATCACATCTTGTACATTAGAAAATATCAAAACATATGTTCTATAATTTACTGGCAATGTCTTTTTTTTCAGGAGAGAGGTGTCGCAAACACATCATTTTCATCTGAGAATGAGTTCTTTAAATCTGGTGAGTGATAATACATAAAAGTACTGTATATAGTTTGCAGTAATGTAATCTGGGTACAGGACTACTTACGGTGCATTCGGAAATTATTCAGGTGCCTTTTGGGAACACTTCAAGCGGGCTGTCATGTGACTTTTACTGAGGAGTGGCTTCCTCTTGCCACTCTACCATAAACACCTGATTTGTAGAGCGCTGCAAAGATGATTGTCTTTCTGGAAGGTTTTCCCATCTCCACAGAGTGACCATCGGGTTCATGGTCACCTCCCTGACCAAGGCCCTTCTCCCCCGATTGCTCAGTTTGGCCTGCGGCAAGCTCTAGGAAGAGTCGTGGTAGTCCCAAACTTCTTCCATTTAAGAATGATGGAGGCCACTGTGTTCTTGGGGACCTTAAATGCTGCCTCTACACAATCCTGTGCCTCTACACAATCCTGTCTCGGAGCTCTATGGATAATTCCTTCGACCTCATGGCTTGGTTTTTGCTCTGACATGCACTGTTAACTGTGGAACCTTATATAGACAGGTTGTGCCTTTCCAAAACATGTCCAATCAATTGAATTTACCACAGGTGGACTCCAGGTGGACTTGTAGAAAACTCTCAAGTTTGATCAGTGGAAACACTAGGCACCTGAGCTGAATTTCAATTCTCATAGAAAAGGGTCTGAATACTTATGTACGTTTTTTTATACATTTGCAAAAAAAAATGTAAAACCCTGTTTTTGCTTCGTCATTATGGGGTATTGTGTATAGATTGATAATTTAATCAATTTTAGAATAAGGCTGTAACGTAACAAAATGTGGAAAAAGTCAAGGGGTCTGAATACTTTCCAAATGCACTGTAAGTAAGGGCCCAGTTTTTCTTGTGTATTGTATCATATTGAACAATCGCCGATGAAACGAACAATGTAAAAGTGTTCAAAAATCTGATCAGCGTGATCTAGACAGGACCTTCTAATCAGCCTGTTTCAATGGCCGGGAGTTTCAGCTTTCATTGGTGACATCACCAGGTGGTACATTGATTAATAGACCAATAAGAAATAGAGTTCCAAAACTCTCTACCAATAACAGTTTTAAGTTTCTCCCCTCCCCACTCAGACTGCTCCCAAGGTATTTTTGTCAATTTGTATGGAAAACTATTACAGTAAGGTATTTCATTTTTACCCAGTAATAATTTGATATTGATATAAAAATGGCTGCATTGGGCCTTTAACTCTCTACCAGTAATACACTGAACTAGTGGTTAGAGTATTGGGCCAGTAACCGAAAGGTTGCTGGATCAAATCCCCGAGATGACAAGGTAAGCATCTGTTGTTCTACCTCTGAGCAAGGCAGTTAACCCACTGTTCCCCGGGTGCCAAAGACGCGGATGTCGATGAAGGCAGCCCCCCCGCACCTCTCTGATTCAGAGGGGTTGGGATCAAATGCGGAAGACACATTTCAGTTGAATTGCATTCAGTTGTACAACTGACTAGGTATCCCCTTTCCCTTCCCTAATGTTGTCTCTGCAGAAACAGCTGAAAGTGAAGTCCAGGCAGTACTAATAGATTGCAGCAGTGTGATTTTTGTCGATGTTGCTGGAGCCAGACTCTTCATACAGGTGAGAAAAGTAAACAATATAGTATTTTGTTGTGCAGTACCTTCTGCTAGACAAACATACAGTACCTTGTTCTACAGTATGTTATCTTTCCTTCTAGTATCGGTGGAATTAATGATGCCTCTTTTTCCAGATGTGTATTGAATGCCAGAAAGTTGGGGTTTGCATATATTTGGCCAATTGCAATGGTAAGTTAAACAAATGAATGTATAACCAATAGCAATAAGTTAAATCATCCAAGCGTATGTTTAGCAGGAGTCTGACGTGTGATGTAATGTTGAACGGGGAATGTTCAGACTATAGATCTACAGCACTGACTGAAGTTCTAAAATGTAAAACCTTACCCTACCTTAGGTCTTGACTATTGCTGGTTTTCTGTTCCACCTGATCATTTAATGAACCCAATTAGTGTCCAAGATCTAAATCAGTCCCTGGTTAGAAGGGAATCTTTTTTTTTTAAAGCAGTGGAACTGGTTTCGAGGTCCAGATTTGAATTTGAGGGATCTAGAACATTGATAGAAGGTACTCTTCCCCGACAGAGAGTGTTCTGAGGATTCTAACCTCCAGTGGACTGATGAACTACATGAACCCACAACACATCTTTGTTACGGTCCACGATGCTGTGATGTACATTCAACAACAGAAGGTACAAAACACAAGCAATGACACGACGTTGAAGGCTTGATGAAGAATGCGTTTACAGTAGTGCTGTAATAGAGTAATTATACAGGAACACAGTTTCAATTATCTACGGCAATATTAGTAACCAAAACCTGTGAACGTGCTTGGTTTTTGTTCATGACAGGAGCAAACTCCAGAAAACACGACTACCGTTTGGGTGTGAGATGGTTGGTCGGCCATTTTACACGTCAAGATGAACTGATATGCAGTAACATGCACGACACAGACCAGGGGGGGAAAACATCTCTCCCTCTACAAGGGCTGTACATCAAGGTTTGTTCCTGGTCTAAGACAGGTGCAGTGCTGTGTTAAATGTGTATACTAGTATGCCATGATTGGGCTTCAAGAAGGGAGCAGCGTATTGTAGCATTTCCGTATGAAATGAAGGGTCAATCCCAGTATTTTAAATATGTATTTTGAAGGTCCAATACTGAAGAGACTTGCACAAGTGACCACAGCGGTGGCAGAGCACGTATGACGCATAAAGTACTCCTGCTACTCACTGGAATCCAGGAGAAGAGGCCAATGAGAGATGTTTATCTACTACAGTAACCCTAGTAAACACAAATATATATACATTATTTGACTATTATCTGTTAAAACATTGCTTATTATATCTGAATGCTGGAGAAATAGTGGCCAACCATTACTGCTATTTGTTTTGTAGTTCTGTCATACAAAAGTGAATATTATTCCGATGGATAAAATGCACTGAATGCTTTCTTAAAAGGGAGACATGTATATTCACGTGAAATAATGCCTTATTTGTTGTAAATGTATATTTCTGTGTACTGTACATTGTGTTTATAATGAAATGCACTGCAGAAAAGGAGTGAAATTACGTACAGATACCTGTATTGTCTGCAACTGTAATGTCCTCCTGCAGTTTTTGTAATACTTTTATTGAGTTCTTTTACAATAAACATGCTCAAAATGTACAGCTTACCTGGTCACTTTTACATTTGTGGGATTTAGCAATGCTGATTATGGTGCATTCTCCCTAGACAAGTTAAATTCCTGAAATACATATTCTAAGTACAAACTACCAGATTTTGACAAAATATATCTATATTTTTTTATCTAATACTCTACGCACAAACAGACTAGTTTACATTTCTAATTCTTTCCCTGAAGACCCAATTTAACCCAGAGAGACTGAAGGTGGAATGTCAGGCATGCCTGTCTGATTGACAGATAATGAAGAAGACAAAAGAGTCTTTGGTTTTGTTCAGTGGGTCAGTGTGTCAGACAGTGAAGAAATGGGGAATACTGTTAGCCCCTCTGAAATGTACAGCAGTACAAAGGACAGTCACCAACAAGGAAACCAGTCAATCAAAATAAATAAATTAGGACCTAATCTATGGATTTCAAATGACTGGGTAGGGGTGCAGCCATACAGTAGGTGGGCCTTGGAGGGCATAGGCCCACCCACTTGGCAGCCAGGCCCATCCACTGGGGAGCCAAGGCCCAGTCAATCAGAATGGGTTTTTCTCCACAAGAAGGCTTTACTACAGACAGAAATACTCCTCAGCAGGTGTGGTAACTGAATGGTTTTATGAGCATGAAAACGATGTAAACCGTATGCCGTGGCCGTCTCAGTCACTAGATCTCATCCCAATTGAACACTTATGGGAGATTCTGGAGCGGCGCCTGAGACTGTGTTTTCTACCACCATAAACAAAACACCAAGTGATGGAATTTCTTGTGGAAGAGTGGTGTCGCTTGCATCCCTCCAAAAGAGTTCCAGACACTTGTAGAATCTATGCCATTGCAATTTTACATACAATTTTACAAAAGCAACCTGATATCCATATAAAATATATTCTATATTAGAAAAACCAATAACAATTTGATGGCTATTTAACTACAAGTAGAATAGTCCTGGCTTTTTGTTGTTGTTGAATCATAATTATCAAAATAAATCAGTGGTAAAGTGTTAATACAGTATATATTTTGAAATCATTTATATTTTTCACACAATGACATACTGTAGCTGATATGCGATTAGGCCTGAGTAGAACTGCGTAGCATACATACTGCCCTATGCTGTCATAGGCCTTTCTAGGGTCTTCCAGCGTTGAGCCGAGCCCTTCTTAGTGCTTCATCATAATCACATTACCTTGACCTGATAAAACTGTATGTGGTACGAGTTCAAAAACAGGGGCAAAAAAAATCCTAACTAACTAATTATTTGCTTCCTTGATGTCGGATGCCCATGGATGGAAGTTATTCATTTTTATCCCGTGCATATTTCAAAGAACCCTCTAGACAGTTGCACCCTTCGGGTTTTCTCCCTTTAAAGCTCAAGGAGTGTTTTACTAATTGGCAGGCAGGAAGGAAGTAGCCCACTTCAATTAAAGCGTCCATGGTGGTACACAACACAAGACTCACTCTGGCCAAGTGTTTACAAAGGCTGATATACCTCTAGCAGACCTCAACTCCCTTCCGCTCATGCCGACACTAACTGAAACATCAAACTAATCTAAAGGTTTTGGACACACGCCACGAGCACATGTATGCACACACATGCATGCACACACGCACACACACACATACATTGTACAGGTGTTTGACCATCTACAAATACAAAACCCTTCATAGAGGGTCTTCTTTAATCTCATCTTCTCTAATGTAAAACATGTCAAGTGTGGTATCCCGCAAGGCAGCTTTCTTGGCCCTTTACTGTTATATTTTTACTAATGATCTACTACTAGATTTAAACAAAGCCTGTGTATGCTGATGATTCAACATTATAAACATTAGCAACCACAGCTAGTGAAATCACTGCAACCCTAAACAAAGAGCTGCAGTCAATTTGGTATGGGTGGCTAGTAATAAACTAGTCCTGAACATATCTAAAACTAAAAGCATTGTATTTAGTACAAATCATTCCTTAAATTCTAGACCTCAGCTGAATCTGGTAATGAATTGTGTGGCTGTTGAGCAAGTTGAGAAGACTAAACTTCTTGGTGTCACCTTAGACAAATTGTCATGGCATATTGATTCAATTGATTCAAGATGGGGAGAGGTCTGTCTGAGATAAAGATATGCTCATCCTTTTTAACACCACAGTCGACCCAACAAGTCCTGCAGGCTCCAGTTTTATCTTATCTTGACTATTGCCCAATGATATGGTCAAGTGCTGCAAAGAAGGAGCTAGAGAATCTGCAGCTGGCCCAGAACTATGCAACACGTATAGCCCTTCAATGTACACAGAGGGCCTAATTTCAACCGTATGTATGCATGTCAGTCTCTCTTGGCTCAAAGTAGATGAAAGATTGACTGCATCAAACCTTGTTTTTGTGAGAAATATCAATGTGTTGGAAATTCCAAATTGTCTGTATAATCAACTTACATATAGCTCTGACAGACATACTTACCCCACAAGACATGCCACCACGGGTCACTTCACAGTCCCCAGGTCCAGAAATTCAAGAAAACGTACAGTATTATGTAAATGATTGCACGGAACTCCCCTCCATCTCATATAGCGCTAGTAAACAGCAAACCTGGTTTAAAAAAAACAATAAAGCAACACCTCACGGCACAATTCCTCTCCCTCGTGTGACCAAATGTTTGTGTGTATGTACTGACACTGTATGTGTAAATGACAGATGCACACACACACACACACACACACACACACACACACACACACACACACACACACTAACACATGATTCATCTTTAGTTGTATTGTTTCTTTTTTGTTGTTGTACATTTTTGCCTTTAGTTGTAGTTTTCTTATTACATTTTTACATATAAATGTATGTGAAGTATTTTTTTCTGTAGTGTCTTTTTTCCGTTATGTGTCGGACCCCGGGAAGACCTGCTGTCGCCATTGGGGCGATTCTTATAAAATCATAAACCGTACAATGTAAACAAGACAGGAACTCAAATAACAGAACAGTAGCCCTATTGCAACAGTATCATATTCAATAGTTAGGCCCCTGTGTTTTGGTTAATCATGTCACCTGACCTGGATTATAACCTTTATTTTAAGCCTTTTCCTAGAAACGACAATTAGACCAAAAATGAAAGTGATTGTCTGAGGATGGTGCTGGACCATGTGACAGAAAAAGAAAAGGGGATATTTTGATGAAAAGTCTTGAAACAAAGGTTCAACTACAGGTCATGTGACATGATTAACCAAAACAGGGCCCTAATCGACAGTACAAGGAGCATCTATTTGGCAACTAACCACATGAGATATTGCTAGATTATGCCAATGGTAGAAGTACAGACTTGAGACGTGATATACAATAACCAACCACAACAACTACAATGGACTCAATTAAATCAATCTTGTATTGCAGCATTTACTCACTAGCTTCTCCTGGTCAAAATAACCCAACTACGGGTAATACTACTCCACTCAGAGGTAGATGCTTCCGGTAATTAGCTAGAATATGGAGTGTGATCAATGGACTGCCAGAGGGACGGTTTTGGTTTTCTAACAGTGAATAGAAACAACTCACCTCTGGTTATTACTCTACTCAGTCAATTAGAAATTCATACAGTTAGCAGCCTACTGTAAAACAGGGAAAACGGCAAACATAGTTCCTCAAAATCCATAATCTTAACCATTCTTTGTATACTGTATTGCAAAAATACAATTTCATCATTAAAATGTTGAAAACTGAACTTGACATTATATTAGGGATAAAACAGTATTAGATTGCTGTAGTCTGTATGATTGTTCAGGTCTTTGGTTCCACCTTGTGGTCAAATAGTATAATGGCAGCATCTAACAGGATGCCAAACAGTCTCAAACAGTCTCATGAAGGATAATACAAAAAAAAGTATAAATCTGCTTGAATTCATTATGAAGAGAAAACAATTACTAAATTGGCATGACATCATGCTCTGGGAGGTGTAGTTGAGTATTTAATACAAACAGATCATTAGTCAGTTCCTTGTATAAAAAAGTGACAGCAAGTTCATGCATTCTTTTTTAAATTAATTTTATTTGGGCAAAAGACATATACAACAATATGTACAATATTGTATGTATAAATATATACAATATGTTCTCAGAGCATAGCACGTCAAAATATACATTTTCGAGTGGTCCTCGATGGTAAAAACATATAGAACATCTCCTGATTAAAAGACACAATTACAAACAAACACATTACATTCATTCATATTGACATCGTAAAAAGTGGATCTAAACATTGCACATCACCCTAACCTTAAAAATACAACCTTGATTATTGCACATCACCCTAACTTTAAAGATACAAATTCATTGCACATCATTCCTAACTGTAAAAAACGAGTTCATTGCACATCATCCCTATCTGTAAAAAAAAAAAAACATGACCAGCAGTAGCAGTAACAAAAGGAGGCACAAGGTGGCAGTGTTAGACAGACAACCTGATCCAGATTAAAACCTATGCCTGCTTGTTATAGTCTTTCTATGATTTGTTGGCTTGATCTCCAAGGGGAGGCTATTCCATAGATAAAGGCCTGTATAGAAAAACGTGTTCATCGCAGTACTGTTTACTCTTGGGAGGGATATTCAGCATGTACTTGATAACATTATTTTGCATGACCTGCAGTCTCTTCCTGAGCTTTTTTGATAGCCCACTATACGAGGGGGAGTGGACATAGTCAAAGTGACATTGAATCAAGGGTGAGGCAACAAGTTTCTTCACTTTAATGTTAAAGGATCTAGTGTTGCGATATAGAAATGTCCGTTTGTTTTCTGTTTTAGAAAGGATTTTAGCAGCTATGTAATCTCCAGATAGAGATTGATTCAGGGATAGACCAAGATAAGTGACACTCATATTTGATTAAATGTCCTTGCCTGCACAGTTCACCTGCATCTTGTCAGCCAATCTATGCTTTGCTCCAAACTAACTCTATTCAGTTTTGACTAAATGTAGTGACAATTCATTGACTTGGATAAGGAATAAGAATGGCCCTAAGATTGATCCCTGCAGTACTCCACAGGATATTTCTTTGGCCTCTGACCTAACATCACCAACATTACATACTTGTGTTCTGTTGGTGAGGTTAGCCCAAAACCAATTTACGGCCTCATCACTTAGACCCATGCATTTCCGTTTCATCAGAAGGATGTCATATTCCACAGTGTCAAACGCTTTCTGCAAGTCCAACATGACTGTATAGTTCCCCTTGTCAAATTCTTGCTTGATATGATCAAAAAGGTCAATAAGGCAAGTATCAGTTGAATGAGCTGTTCTAAAACCAAATTGAAGTCCCTAAAGTAGTTTGTGCTCGAGAAGGTAAACCTCAAGTTGATTGAGAACTAATCTCTCAACAACTTTAGATAAGGTGCTGAGGATCGACACAGGCCTTTAGTTACCCACATCTGTTTTGCTACTCTTCTCGAGCAGAACAACCCGGGTTGTCTTTGAGATGATTGGGGAATTTACCACTACTAATAGAATGGTTTACAATGTGCGTTATTATTTTAGCAGTGACACAGGCACTATTGAATCTTGAAGGAAGGTTATCAAAACCAGTTACTTTGTTGGTGCTCATTGAGCAAAGTAGATTAGAAACTTTGTCTTACGTTAACATACAAAGCTCAAACAACTCATTTCTGATATTTTTTGCTATGGTAAATGTTTTCAATAAAGGACTGGCCTTAGATTCCAGAGCAGGAATGAGTCTATAGTTAGTGGTAAATAATGTGTTAAAATAATGTGTTAAAATGATTGCAATCTTTGCTTCGTCATAGAATAAAAAATCATCAATATCCAGGACAATACCACAGTATTTTACCTTATGAGCCGTTTTTGAGCCAATATCCTTTAAAGTTTTCCACACAGAGCTGATGTAAGTTGTCATTTACAGTGTCTATGTAATACTGGGATTTGCCCTTATCCATCTTGCATCTTGCTTAGATTATACATTTAATATATAACCATCATAATCTTGCTTGTAGATTTGTCCTTCTGAATTCAGACAGGTGCGATCCATTATCCTAATTAGGTCTAATATTTCCCTGACCTCTGTTTGATTCAAATTTGTTTCATTGGGGCCAGAGAGTCAAGGTCAGAACGCAACTCTCTTTAAAAAGATACCAAGCTTTGATCAACATTGTCACAATTTAATACATCAGACCAATCAAAATGACCAAGGACTTCTAAAAAATGTTCCTTTGAGTATTGTTTCATAAACCGTACCTTCACATACAGTATGTATTACCTGGTGTTTAAAAAAAATATTTTTCTTACGAATACAGTAGGTTACCATATGATCACTAAAACAAATATCTCCTGACTGACATTTTTTTCTTGGTCTTATACAATAATCAAAAATCAAAGTTGATTTATTGTCAATACACACTGTGATTGGCTTAGCAATCAGTTGTTTCAGGCCAAATAACTGATTCAAGGTATACAGGGCAAAAGTGCACTTTTCCTGGGTGGTAAACTGCACATTTGAATTGAAATCGCCAAGCACAATACATTGCCTGTCAGCAAATACATTGTGATCACAGCAAGTGGATTCGAGTAAATCATACAAATCCAAATGAATGACAAAATGAATGACTTCAGAGTTTACAATGGAAAATCATTTAGTTTAGGGTGTCTGTGTACACATCATTGAACGTTGACCTGATTTACCAAGCGCTACTCTTGATTTGTATAACCAGTTCAAAACGCCAAGATATCCAGATGATTTCCATTTCAAAGGTGCAGTGACTGTCTCTATTAGTTGAGAGCGAACCCTCTTTCTATGTCACAGTGGAAAACAAATCCAGAACTGGCAAGTTGTCAAAAACAGACAAAACACAAGTCACTTAAGTTGGAACAAAACCCAAGTCACCAAGTATTCCTTCAAATGACAAAAGAGATGTGATTGTGTCTCAATGTAATCGAGGTATGAAATTATTTATATTTGAAAGTATCTCCGACAAAAATTGTCTCGCAGTTGAATCTAGTTGCCTACACCTGCTACAGGCCAAAGTGGTTTTTTTAATGCTTCGGCCAATTTCCTTCAACAAGCACATAGGCTCTATTTGGCAACCACCCTGCGCAGGGGGAGAGGTCGAGACAGTTTCAGTAGGTTTAAAAACTCTCTTCTCTATTTTCTCCTTTCATCTCAACTATTTCTCTAGGTCACGTGTCAAACTATTTCCACAGAGGGCAGACTGTGAAAGGAAAAACCAAAACCCACAGACACTAGGCCCTTCATCGAATGAGATTGACACCCACGCGATCAATAATGGCGCCAGGCTGACGTTTTACAGGCTCCTAACCAACTGGGCTATTTTGTTTATTTCTTCGCATTGTTTGTATCTTATTATGTACATAAAGTTGCTGCTACCGTCTCTTATGACCAAAAAGAGCGATTACTCACCTCGAACTGGACAAAGATGTTTTCTTTAATGAGTCCGACACAAAGGATATACTGCTTTCCGGAGAACAGGTCCAAAACCCTGTCATTTGCTTGAAGAAAAGCTGGAGATACCGCGGGAGAAGGTTGGGATGTCTTGTTAGGATTCATAGGCAAGTGAGTAAATTGCCATTGCCATCTGTATTATTGGCTAACGTGCAATAACTGGAAAACAAACACGATGATCTACGGTCGAGAATATCCTACCAACTGTACATACATTTTTTTTAATATCTTATGTTCACCAAGTCGTGGTTGAACGACAACATGGATAATATAGAGCTGGCTGGTTTTTCTGTGTATCTGCCAGGACAGTGTAGTGACGTCTGGTAAGACGAGGGGTGGGGGTTGTGGGTCTATTTGTCAATAAATGCTGGTGTGCGATGTCTAATGTTAAAGAAGTCTCGAGGTATTGCTCGCCTGAGGTAGAGTACCTCATGATAAGCTGTAGACCACACTATCTACAACGAGGGGTCTATATACGCAGTTTCATCAGCTGTCCAGGTGGCTGGTCTAAGACCATCCCGCTGGTGAAGAAGCCGGATGTGGAGGTCCTGGGCTGGCGTGGTTACACGTGATCTGCGGTTGTGAAGCTGGTTGGACGAACTGCCAAATTCTTTAAAACAACGTTGGAGGCAGCTTAGGGTAGATAAATTTACATTAAATTCTCTGGCAACAGCTCTGGTGAACATTCCTGCAGTCAGCATACCAATTGCACGCTCCCTCAACATTTGACATCTGTAGCATTGTGTTGTGTGACAAAACTACACATTTTAGCAGTTTTGGGCCTTTTATTGTCCCCAGTACAAGGTGCACCTGTGTAATGATCATGCTGTATAATCAGCTTCTTGATATGCCACACCTGTCAGGTGGATGGATTATCTTGATTAAGGAGAAATGCTCACTAACATGGATGAAAACAAATGTGTGCACAGCATTTGAGAGAAATATGCTTTTTTGTGCATATGGAACATTTCTGGGATCTTTTATTTCAGCTCATGAAACATGGGACCAACACCTTACATGTTACATGTATATATTTTGTCAGTGTATAAGTCTGTAAAATCTATGTTAATGTTTAAAATGTATGAAAATTGTAACGCATTTGTGTCTTTAATGTCTTTTTCGTTATGCGTTGGACCCCAGAAAGACGAGCTGACGTCATTGGTGTCGGCTAAGGGGGATTATAATAATATCTGAAACCATTCATCTTACAATGGAAATTAGACAGCAGAAACGATTGCGTTGTCAGTTGTGTTGTGACAAGGTAGGGGTGGTATACAGAAGATAGCCCTATTTGGTAAAAGACCAAGTCCATATTATGGCAAAAACATTCTCAAACAAGCAAAGTGAAACGACAGTCCATCATTACTTTAAGACATGAAGGTCAGTCAATCCGATAATTTCAAGAACTTTGAAAGTTTCTTAAGTGCAGTCGCAAAAACCATCAAGCGCTATGATGAAACTGGCTCTCAGGAGGACTGCCACAGGAAAGGAAGACCCAGAGTTACCTCTGCTGCAGAGGATAAGTTCAGTAGATACCAGCCTCAGAAATTGCAGCCCAAATAAATGCATTACGGAGTTCAAGTAACAAACACATCTCAACATCAACTGTTCAGAGGAGACTGCGTGAATCAGGCCTTCGTGGTCGAATTGCTGCGAAGAAACCACTACTAAAGGACACCAATAATAAGAAGAGACTTACTTGGGCAAAGAAACATGAGCAATGGACATTAAACCGTTGGAAATCTGTATTTTTGTCTGATGAGTCCAAATTTGAGATTTTTGTTTCCAACCTCCGTGGCTTTGTGAGATGCAGAGTGGGTGAACAGATGATCTCCGCATGTATGGTTCCAACCGTGAAGCATGGAGGAGGAGGTGTGATGGTGTGGGGGTGCTTTCCTGGAATTCAAGGCACACTGAACTAGCATGGCTACCACAGCATTCTGCAGCGGTACGTCATCCCATCTGGTTTGCGCTTAGTAGGACTATCATTTTTTTTGCAACAGGACAATGACCCAACACACCTCCAGGCTGTTTAATGGCTATTTGACCAAGAAGGAGAGTGATGGAGTGCTGCATCAGATGACTTGCCCTCCACAATCACCCGACCTCAACCCAATTGAGATGGTTTGGGATGAGTTGGACTGCAGATTGAAGCAAAAGCAGCACATGTGGGAACTCCTTCAAGCCTGTTGGAAAAGCATTCCAAGTGAAGCTGTTTGAGAGAATGCAATGAGTGTGCAAAGCTGTAATCAAGGCAAACGGGTGGCTACTGTGAAGAATCTCAAATATAAAATATATTTTGATTTGTTTAACACTTTTTTGGTTACTACATGATTCCATATGTGTTATTTCATGTTTTTGATGTCTTCACTATTATTCTACAATGTAGAAAATAGTAAAAAAATTATTATAAAAAAACCTTGAATGAGTTGGTGTGTCCAAACTTTTGACTGGTACTGTATATATTTACAAAACAAAATATGAGGGATTGATGCAGAAATGATGCAGACAACTACATTGATGGAAGCTACAATCTATCTGCAATATTAAAGCTGATCTACCCCCCCCCCCCCCCCCCCCCAAAAAAAAAGTCACCTACGAATCTCCACAAGGCAGCTTCTTGTTATTGTTGCTAGCTATCTGAACGTTCAGAATCATAACAATGTTTTTTGAGAAACAGACGCCTCACAAGTCCTCAACTGGCAGCTTCATTAAATATTACCCTGTGCAACACCAGTCTCAACGTCAACAGTGAAGAGGCGACTCCGGGATGCTGGCCTTCTAGGCAGAGTTGCAAAGAAAAAGTAATATCTCAGACTGGCCAATAAAAATAAAAGATTAAGATGGGCAAAAGAACACAGACACTGGACAGAAGAACTCTGCCTAGAAGGCCAGCATCCCAGAGTTGCCTCTTCACTGTTGACGTTGAGACTGGTGTTTTGCGCGTACTATTTAATGAAGCTGCCAGTTGAGGACTTGTGAGGCGTCTGTTTCTCAAACTAGACACTCTAATGTACTTGTCCTCTTGCTCAGTTGTGTACCGGGTTCTCCCTATCCTCTTTCTAGTATGGTTAGAGCCAGTGTGCGCTGTTCTGTGAAGGGAGTAGTACACAGTATTGTACTAGATATTACGTTTTTTGGCAATTTCTCACATGGAATAAATAGCCTTCATTTCTCAGAACAAGAATAGACAAGATTTGCTTCTTTATTCAGGACAACAGTTTTCAGCTGTGCTAACATTATTGCAAAAGGGTTTTCTAATGATCAATTAGCCTTTTAAAATGTTCAACTTGGATTAGCTAACACAACATGCCATTGCAACACAGTGATGGTTGCTGATAATGGGCCTCTGTACGCATATGTAGATATTCCATAAAAAAATCTGACGTTTCCAGCTACAATAGTTATTTAAAACATTAACTATGTCTACGCTGTATTTCTGATAAATGTGATCTTTTTTTTAATAGACCAAAAAATGTGATTTTCTTTAAAAAACAAGGACATTTCTAAGTGACCCCACATTTTTGAACGGTAGTGTACACATTTTTGATACATAAAGGGGTCCTAAAATTCTAAATCAAATAGCTTAATGATCCTTGCTACGACCATCTTAAAACAACTCCGTATGTTAGTTTAGTATAACCCCCCCCCCCCCCCCCCCCCCCCCCAAGGCTTTTATTTAGAGGTATTAATCTGACTATTCTATCGTCATTGATTTGAATGACTTATTTCAGCAAATTTGGGGATTTCTGTATAGTGGTCTAATGTTGGTGGGGCATTTTACCCTGTTTTAATGTTACTCCCGAATCACTATGATCAATAAAATTGTTTTTCTTGAGTCTACTTTAAACAGTGCTGAGATTTACTCAGAATAGCCTGAAGCCATAGGGTTCTTCTGACAGGCTGTCAAAGCTATGCTAATCCCCCAGAAGGAAAACAGACCCTAACAGGTGGAGACTGGGGTGGTGGTAAGGAGCAAAAGAAGCAAACGCATAGTACTGTAGCAGTAGCAGCATGCGGTCATCTTAAATGGACCGCCAAATAAGGTAGGGGTGATTGTTACTAGCATCTAATTGGTGTAATCTCAGTTAATGGGTCAGCTGAGGCAGGCACTTCAGTTCCCTTTCTGAACTGTCTTTGATTTATTTGTGTTACGTTAATGTTTCTCCTGAATCACTATGATAAATATAATACTTTTTCTTCAGAGTATTTTTATTTTTACAGCGATGAGATTTACTTTGAAGTGCAGTGTAAGAATACACCTACAGGTGAAATCAGTCATTGATACAGACATGGTGGCCTAGCAGGAAGATTGGAATACCTGTAGGTGTAACATAGACTAGATGCAACCTCTAGGTAGGTAGGCTGCTGGCAGGCTTCGGCTGTAGTACAGCAAAGCCTAGTCAGCCAGTGCTCATTGTTTTCAAAGGGGGAAGCGAAATGATAGGCTACAATGACTTTGCTCATGATGCACGTCACAAATGACATGTAACAACACCCTGAGCGCATCGGACATGAAACACCAATACAAATGCAACAACAGCACAACAAAATATACTGAACAAAAATGTAAGTTAGGTACAGTTCATATAAGGAAGTCGGTCAATTTAAATAAATTCATTAGGCCCAGATCTATGGATTT
This sequence comes from Oncorhynchus kisutch, assembly GCF_002021735.2. Classification (NCBI taxonomy): domain Eukaryota; kingdom Metazoa; phylum Chordata; class Actinopteri; order Salmoniformes; family Salmonidae; genus Oncorhynchus; species Oncorhynchus kisutch. The sequence goes on along the minus strand of NC_034197.2, from coordinate 8,970,051 downwards.
CACATGACTGGGCAGGGGTGCAGCCATGGGTGGGCCTGGGAGGGTATAGGCCCACCCACTGTGGAGCCAGGCTCAGCCAATCAGGATGAGTTTTTCCCCACAAAGGGGCTCTATGACAGACAGAAATACTCCTTAGTTTCATCAGCTGTCCGGGTGGCTGATCTCAGACAATCCCGCAGCTAAAGAAGACTGATGTGGAGGTCTTGGGCTGGCATGTTTACACGTGGTCTGCGGTTGTGAGGCTGGTTGGACATACCGCCAAATTCTCTAAAACAACGTTGGAGGCGGCTTATGGTAGAGAAATGAACGTTAAATGATCTGGCATCAACTCAGGTGGACACTCCTGCAGTCAGCATGCCAGTTGCATGCTCCCTCAAAACTTGAGACATCTGTGGCATTGTGTTGTGTGACAAAACTGCACATTTTAGAGTGACCGTTTTCCCCAGCACAAGGTGCACCTGTGTCAGGATCATGCTGTTTAATCCACTTCTTGATATACACCTGTCAAGTGAATGGATTACCTTGGCAAATGAGAAATGATCACTAACAGGAATGTAAACAAATTTGTGCACAACATTTGAGAGAAATAAGGTTTTTGTCTGTAATGATCATTTCTGGGACCAACACTTTACATGTTGCATTTATATTTTTGTTCCTTGAATTTTCTTTTGCAGGTGCATGTTCATTTTAGGATAGACAGTTGTGGTTTAGCTGCATCAATCAAAGCAGTGAAGTGTGTAGTTAATAAGCAAGACTACAGTGGTCAAACAATTAATCTTGGGGTGATGGAGGGAGCAGCATTGCCACACGCAAACATATCACATAATTATACCATTTATAAATGGTATAATTTCGTGGTTTAATTGCTGCATATATATTTTTAATACAGACTAGCTCCAAAATAAGTGAACATTGAGAAATGATCCAATGGATTATGTAAATGTTCTGAGTATTGGTTTGAACAAGGTGATGCGCAGATTCACTGACCTACAAATAATCTGGAAATAACCTACACTTTTTTTTTCAAGTGATCTTTACCCAGGCTTCAAACATCCTTTTAATTCTGTGTAGCGTCTCGCACAGGCTGATCCTCTCAACCGCAGGGAGGCCGGCCACAAGCAGTACAATTTCAACAAATCAAATGCTGCGGTCTCAGAGATTACGCCGTGATGCTGAAGAATGTGGATTTTACAGTAGGGTTCCTCCTCATGTTGTCTTTTATTTCTCGAGCGATTAAATACACGGGGGGCCTTTACAAACTTAAATATAGGTCTGACCCACTCTTTCTGTTGATGGTGTGATGTTCTATGCCGTCGGTTAGTCTCGAAATGTATGAAAAACAATAGGCTTTTGGAATTCATTGTAGTCTAGGATGCACTCAACGTAGAGGTTTTCCTTCTCACGTTGGTTACAAGCGACTCTGATCAACAAACGCAGGTAATGATGATATTTCGGGACACAATAACTGGTGATAAACAGATGCAATGTCTTTGTCTGATGGAAAGCTATTGCTTTATCCAAATGATTTTGACGGTGATAAAATCATAGCGGTAATTAGCGTCACGGTGATGTTGTCTTGACGGGTCTCTGTAACGTTGACTCTGTGAATCTCCATTCAAGACCGGCTACTGTTGTAAAAAATGCCATATGACAATGTTGTGAATATAATTGTGTTTCATTTCTGAAGAATTAGGAATCCTGCAATGAATCTAAACTCTGCTTATAACTCTCACACACCACCAATAATAGATAGAAGATAGTGGTTGAATGACGATAGCTCTAAACTGTATACGATGTAGCATCTGTGTTATTATTGTGATGTCACTGTGTTGTACGTGTTTTTCAGTCCTTTTAAGGCAGGCAGGCAGCAGAGTCTGTCTGTTAAGGGGATATGCGTGGCCTACTTAGTGTACATTATTAACTTCCTCGTCCACGATTAGCGGTCTCTCACCTCAATATAACCTCAATGCTACTAGAGTGAAACGGCAAACGGGGGGAGTGGTCAATTTGCTAGAATGTCGTCCATTGAGCTACAGCAGAATGTCAAAAGTGACATTCAGAAAGACATTTCAGAGACATTAGCCACTCCTGTTTGCTGTTCCATTGTAGTAGTTTCAATCTCATCTAAAAGTTATTTATACAACAAGAGGATAGACTTATCTCACTAGGACAGAGATTGGCAATTTAGATGGGGGGTGGGTGCCACCCCAAAAATCTGAACTCATCATGGGAGGCTGCATTGGCTCAAGGGTCTGCATACACACATCCATACCCACACATGTAGTCCGAGCTGGCTCTACCATTTTGTTTCCCACACCTTACGAGCAAAACATTTTCTACACATTTTGCCATGTGGGGTATAGAAAACTTTTCAGTTTTTAAAGCATTTGGCTGCAAATCTACATATTTTGCAATGGGGTAGAGAGTTGATTTTGCTATTTTATAACTCATATCATGCAATTTCACTCCATTCCACTCCATGGGGCAGAGAAAATCATTTTTTGTTTTACAGCTAATTTTCTGCAATTCTACACATTTTGTCATAGGGTGAAGAGAAATGTTTGCCGTTTTTAATATGAAGCATCACTAATAAAAGGAATGGGTGCCCCCCAGTCGGTAATTCGACCATGATTACTACAAATTTAGATAGCCTTCCATTAGACTCATTTACCCATCTCAAAAAGGTTAGCTGATGCACAACCAAATATTGAAATTGCACCTTGTGCATTCTACTATTCTAACACTCAACAATAAGTTGAAACTCTGAGTTCCCCAAAAATATTGATTAGTAGAAAAAAATAAGCCCCATGCCAGTGATTGGGGACATCACCCTGTGACAGTTGCCTTTCAGATGGGACATTAAATGGGTCAGGTTCTCTGTGGTCACTAAAGATCCCATGGCACTTATCGTAAGAGTAGGGGTGTTAACCCCGGTGTCCTGATTAAATTCCCAATCTGGCCCTCATACCATCATGGCCACCTTTCAATTGTCTCATTAATTCATCCCTCCTCCTCTCCCCTGTAACTATTCCCCTGGCCGTTGCTGTAAATGAGAATGTGTTCTCAGTCAACTTACCTGGGAAAATAAAACGAAATAGAACAAGGCCCCTGACTTGGCCTTCAATGTGTATATAATACAGACAGTTGGACAGAACTATCATGTTCCATGCAAGATAAGTAGAGATTAGTATCAGCTATATTCTGAATATTTTGTGCCTGACGAAAACAATAGGTGAAGTAAATGGTCGACATATGTTTCTGCCTTTTCAATGCCATTGTGTTCCAATCTCAGAAGAGATGCTGTAATTGGAGTGGACCAGGAAGTACCAGAGAGGAGAAGGAGGAGGAGGAGAGGAGGGAGGAGGAGGATACCACCATGAAAGGTCTGAGTGCCTCCAGGTTCTGCTTCTACTTGGGTTTCGTAGTGGGGACTCTCAGCCTGTACCTCTTCCTGCGCCAGGTGTGTTACACATCTATAATCTAGTGGCCTTAAACACCTATATCAACTATTCAGGTAGCCATATAATATTACAATAATATACTTCTGTAATTATTATTCAGATAGCCGTATACACCTGTAATTACGGTAGTCTCTCCCTGCATTAGTGCACCTATCTAGTACATCTGTCGTTACTGTTGACTGTGTTGATGTTTGATGCTTGGTGTTATCAGTCAGTAAACTTGTTTGTACTTGTACCACACCATATTTATAATGTGAACATACAGCTATGGTTTGAGAGGAGCATGGAGCTCCCTGTGCTGGGAGGTGTCCATGGCAGCTCAGTAGCAGCAGTGGCAGAGGAGAGGCAGGCCAGTGTGGAGAGAGCAGCCCTCATCAATCTCAACGTCCCGCACCACACAGGTACACAGGCCCAATAAGGCCAGGGCCCATCGCAGTGAAAGGACATGGAATGCCTCTGAAGATCTCGAAGTGCGTAGTGAACGTTTTGTACTTTAGTATCGAAAATGAAAAGACTCTTTCCAAAACATACATCTAGCCATGTAAATATGACTAATAAACAGTGTTACTCTATTCCTGTATAAGGGGACACACACACCACTGTTCGTCCCCAGTGCCTTTGTTATTGTTTTGTTGGTGAAACCAACTTGTGGAGCCTCCGGCAGCTTGGTAAAAACTAATTGCAGTACATATTCTGCTCTTCTATTGCTCGTGATTTCAGTTGGGGAAAAAAACTGTGTTTGTTGTAATATCATGGAGGTTCTACCAATTAGATGGGCAAGCAGCAGTTGCTACATTCATTGTTGGACTTAGAAATGATATGATGTGTACCCATTGATTCTTGTAGAATATATCTTGTAAATGCCTTATGAGCTTAGTTCAACTGTCATAACCCATCAGAACACGAAACATAAGCTTGTTTTACACCAATGTTTGTTAAAACATGGTTAAAACTATCAGTTTTATATCATGGATGTTCCTCGGCATCCATAGCTCTGTCTAATGAATTAGCTAAGCTTTACCCTTAGTTTTTTTAAATACCGAAACAGGGGTGGGGGACAACGCTTTGTTATGGTTTCTACTGCTGATTGCCGCTTTAAGGATTTCAGCTTAAAAGTTGTGTGGCTATGATTTTCAGGTGAGGACAGTCGCGTTGCAGATGAGTTGTACCGGAAAGTGCGCATCCTGTGCTGGGTGATGACAGGCCCCAGTAACCTGCAGACCAAGGCCCGCCATGTCAAAGCCACCTGGAGCCGCCACTGCAACGTGGTGGTCTTCATGAGCTCTGTCGACGACCCAGGTGGGTACCCAGCCAGGTAGCCTAGAAGGGTATTGAGGCGGGCCGGTTTGAATCCCATGACCAACGGGAAACATCTGGTCAAAAGGATCCTATATAGATGCTATCTCGTGCCTTGTTTCCCTTGAGTAAGGCCCGTGACCCTAACTGCTGTGATGCAAAATGGCTGACTCTGTGCTTTGTGCCTGACTGACTCTGGGGGAGGTTGCATTAGAAAGCAAAAAACAGTAGGAAAATGGACAATAAAGCATTCTTCTTCTTCGCCAGACTTCCCCACCGTAGGGCTGGGGACAGGGGAGGGCCGCGACCAGCTCTACTGGAAGACCATCCGGGCCTTCCACTATGCCCTGGAGCATCATGGGAACGAAGCCGACTGGTTCCTCAAGGCGGATGACGACACCTTCGTAGTGGTGGACAACCTCCGCTGGGTCCTGTCCAATCACACGCCCGAGGAGCCCCTCTACTTCGGCAAGCGCTTCAAGCCCTACGCCAAGCAGGGGTACATGAGTGGCGGAGCAGGGTATGTGTTGAGTAAGGAGGCCCTCAGGAGGTTCGTGGAGGGGTTCAAGACCAAGGTGTGTACCCATACCACCTCTGTGGAGGACTTGGCTCTGGGACAGTGTCTGGAGAAGATGGGGGTTCTGGCCATGGACTCCAGGGATACATGGCAGCGGGAGACGTTTCATCCATTCGTGCCGGAACACCACCTGACTGGGAAGTTCTCCAAGAGCTTCTGGTACTGGAACTACTGCTACTACCCCATCGTGGAGGTCAGTCACCACTGAGCTCTCTCTCTCTTTTTCCTTCTCTTGTTGTCGTTACTTTTGTTGGCTTTCAGTTCCACTGATTTTTAAGATACAAGCCAGAGCTCACCTTGCTCTTAGTCTCTCTCTCTCTCTCTCTCTCTCTCTCTCTCTCTCTCTCTTTCTTCCTTTCCAGTCTCTCTCTGTCTCTCTGTAGTACCTATCTTATTCATGTAAGACTGTTTAAGATGAACCCAGATAATGGATTACCATTGAATTGAGGGTCAAACTGGGTCAGGAAGACAGTTTTCCAAGCGCTTGAACTTGTTTCCTCTTAAAATCCTTTAATTCAATTAATGGCCATCTGTACACTATTGTGCACCAATTGGATATTTGCGGCTCAAGGTTCTTTTTGTCTATTAAAGTGTAGGTAGGGCATTTTTTGACCAGGGCATCACTGTCTTACACAATCCCTCTCTGAAACTAGGTACACTATATGGAATATAGATATTCATTTTCGATGAGCAGCCTGAATATAGGCTACATGTTATGTGAAGGATATATCACTGTGAAAATGACAACGTTAGATGTCTGTCCTTCTACAGCCTTCATAGAAAGAAAGAAATGACATTAAAGTGGATGATTGCTAAAGTGGATGATTGCTAAAGTGGATGATTGCAGTGGAGACAATGCACTGTCCACAGTCGGAACATTTCCCATTTTCTTTCATATATTTGTGCTAATTCATTGTGCTTTGCAATGCAAATGAGACAAGTTTATTATGAGTCTATCAGACAGGGACCACCAAGGCACATGACAATAGACCTGGGGGTAAACAAGCCATTCAGGTGTCTTTGTGGAGGAAACATAGCCAGTGTCTCCTCTGTTTAACAATGACTGTCAGAAATGTGTTATTAGGTTTTCCCCCAGTCAAATATACTTGCAGGAATGTGAAATAGACAGTGAACACTCCAATAGTCCATTTTAAACAGCTGTTTAAGCGATCTGATGTATGCTACAGAGGAGTAAGCGTGTGTGTTCCTGAGCTGTAATGCTGTGTGTGTGTACGCGTGTGCATATGTCACAGGTGTGTGTTTTAAGGGTGGGATTCTGTCAAAAGATACAGTGGAAGGCCATAGAGCAAGTTTTATAGTGCTCGGTTTGCTATTTTCCTCCAGGGTCCCCAGTGCTGCTCAGACCTGGCAGTATCCTTCCACTATGTGGACGCAGAGCTGATGTACACGCTGGAGTACTGGACCTACCACCTCCGTGCCTACGGCTACAGATACCGCTACAGACCTCCACTACCCCAGGGCCTGGTGGAGCGGCTGGCCCAGTCGGAAAGGGCCACTGTGGGGTCAGCTGGTAGAGGGACAATACCTGCTGGTATTATTGTTGTTGGTGGTGGAGACCAGTCCAAAATGGAGGCAGTGTCATATAAAGGGGCTGCGAGGGAAAGTCAAATCCCCATGGACAATAACAGGACTGCAGTCACACAGGAGAGACAGCAGTGATTCTCTTTGGGCCGACGCCTAACTTCCACTTAAGTGGAATGTGAACGTGGTCATGCATTGGTGTAATTTGGGACGGTTTGATTTGAAGCGTTTGAATGTGTTTTTTTTTAAGGTGATAACGGGAGTGTGTTGTTGTGTGTGATGGAAACAGGACTTGTGAAATGGTCATGCCAGGAACAGGTTCGATATTTCCAACGTTGTGCACCAATTCCACCACAGTTCAGGTTTAATTGGTTGTGGGGGATTTTATTCATCCATATACTGTACAACTTTTACCTTGAATGTGTTAACTGTTTTTTATCAATATCTATTGTTCTTTTATCTGATATTCTGTTTGAATTCCAATAGTATGCCGTTAGTGACCATGCATCTGTATAAACTTCTAGAGCATTTACTTCATGAGGCCCACGCTGCATAAAAACATTCTGACCTGGACATTTCCTATAGCATGATATCAAGCATTTCTGTGTCTTAGATGTTGATTTGGAAAATCATCATTTCCACAACTAACAGTGCTCCTGTATTCCATTCCCTAATTGACTGTCTATAACTATTCAATTCGATATTGGTATTGCACTTTTAGAGAAATATGAAGGGACCTTTATATGCGTGCACGGAACAATGGTCGTTTCTTAACGTTGTCGAGGTTTTCGTCAGAATCTGAGGTTTTCGGCGTCAGGTCAAGCTGATAGAGCACATTTTTGAATGGTATTACATTGCTCTGTGGTGTAGCTAAGTGTGAGTGTATTTCATGTCAAATGTAATGGCCATATGTTTTTCCTATTTATTCTAGATTATCTGCTAAGCAGTTGAATGGCCTTAAAGTGGGGTAGATTATATTTACTATAACTACAGTACTAAAGTATTGTTTTGTACAGTACTACTTAATGTTCATATTCCGGCACTTTGAATTCTCGTTGCTATGATGGTGGATTTAAAATGTTGTAACCAAATATTTTTCAATGAATTGTCAGTATTGTTGCCACATTTGATTGTTTCTTTAATTTGAATCACAAACATATGGTAAAGAAATAGTTGTTATATCAGATGGGACTGTTACTGATTTCTTTCAGGTAATACATTATAGCTATGACAACTCATCGGGCACATGTTACAGTAGCAGGTTGATTTTGGTCAGTTTAAATTCCATAGATGTTTTCGCAAATACTTTGTTTTGTAAAATAAATAGTTGTTTCTTTTCTGTTTTGTATAATAATAACTCCAATCTTCTGAAAAGGGGTTTTGCCTTGGCTGGATGTTAGGGATGGGTCTGGATGAATGTCTTGTCTACAGCCCACGCCGAAACCTGGATCAAAAAAGTAACAGTGGATTTTTAGTTAGACATTTATAATCAGTAAAGTTTCTAGTATTGTTTAATGCAACGCAGAACGTGAGAAAATATAAAGCACTTGATAACTTATTGTTATTCAATGTATTCTACACTCTGAGAAAAAAAAGGGTTCTTCTGCTCTCCCCATAGGAGAACCCTTTTGGGTTCCATGTAGAACCTTCTGTAGAAAGGGTTCTATGTTGAACCCAAAAGGGTTCTACCTGGAACCAAAAACAGTTCTTCAAATGGTTCTCCTATGGGGACAGCCCAAAGAACCCTTTAAAGTTGGAGACACCACCTTTTATCTAAGAGCGTACTACATAGAGAGATGAGCTAATGCTGACACTTGTACTGTATTTAAGGCATACGTGGAAACCTGCGTAGCATAAAATGCATGGAGTCTACTAAATTATATGGGAGAGCAAATGCCTCACGCACACACCTCAGTCTGCACTTATTAAAGAATAAGCCTCCTCTTCTTGTCTCAGGGTATGCCTCCTTTCTCAAAGGACGCATGTTGCCTGTTAGAGAGAACACACACTGGGTCACTGAGCTGGGGGGAAAAAAGCATTATCTCCACTGCACATTGGATTATTATGGAGGTATAGATGAATTAACCCTTTCGTGCAGTGGACTAAATCAGGGTCACACTGAGTGTTTTTTTTTGCTAGTCTTAAACACATCTACTTTGAAACAAAAGTATACACCTCACACACATGGCGATTGGCTTAAGAAAAGAAGACACCTGTACCATGTCAGATATAGAGTTGAAATGTATTACATTATTAGTTTGCATCGCAATATTACACTTCATTATACATCACAGAAGACTGAATTATAACAAAACAGCTTAACATAGAAACACCGGATTTTCAGCGTAAAAAAAAAGTGTACTAATGATGAAATGATGAGAAATATGAAAAACATTCCACCCATGAGGCCACTAGAGGGCGTTTTGGTCATTTGGACTGCAGGTAATGTATGCTACTTAGCAGATGCTTTTATCCAAAGCAACTTTAAAATACGATCCCTGTATGAATGAGCCCATGACCTTGGTGTTTATTGCTAGTACCACACTCTTATCAACTGAGCCACACAAACTGAGCTGCAGAGGAACATTAGATTAGATTAGATTCTCATGCCCGCCCACCCACCCACCCACACTCACCTTGTTCCAAGTTTCTTCTGCCCATAAGCCCAACAAAGACATCATCCATCTCTCCTGTGACAAACACGGTTAAATCATTATCAAATGCCGGTGTTCCGCAGTATATGAAGTTACATTTGTCATGATTGTTCTGTTAAAAGCTAATAACATTCCTATTGTTATGTAAAACAAACAGTAAATCAATGGTTATTCCTTACTTTTATGTGGAGAGGGAGGTACTTCATAAATATCTGTGAAAAAGCAAGTCAATTGTAAAAAATGCGTAAAACCCAATAAAAATGTTTATTCAATCAAAAGTAAATTAGTGCTGTGAATACTGTAATTTCCCTGCAGTGAACTCCTGCTTCAACATTGAACATGTTTGAGTAAATAAAGACTAGGACACATTGTTAATTTAGTCAAAACAGAGAAGTCTCAGTGACACAGTATCAGTATAACCCCCTCTATACATCATCAAAGATGACTCAGTGCATGAATTGGGCAGGAGCTCACCGGAGCTGAGTACTTGCACCTCCAATTATCTATTGCTTGAGCTCCTGTTCCTCTTACAGAATATTAGCTCAAATGTATAGTGGCGCTCCTGCACTTAAATATAAACAGTACTGGCACCCAAAATGAGTACAGGAACCTATAACAGTCCAAGTCAAGCACCGAGACAACTGTTGTCTGCTGAGGGTCTTAACTTTGATTGATTGATGGTAAGATGCAGAGACAGAGCTGAAGCTTACCAGCGCCCCTTCTACCCATCAGCCCAACAAAGCTGTCATAATCTAGGTCGTTATATCTCTTCAGAATGGTCCGCTTGAGGTTTTCAAGACCTGGAGTATCCTGTAAAGACAACGATGATATGCCATTAATAAGCATCTTTTTCTCTCATTCGTAGACATGAAATCAGTCCCCCCAAAAAAGAATAATCGGGATGACACATGAACAAGGTTATGTTTCCGCAGAATTCACAGTTATGTTTTAAACCATTATATAGATATAAATATACGTTACCATATGAGGGTTAAATAGATACGGTTGGATGAGAAACTTCCTTACCTCTGAGTCAGCAGTTGATCTGAGCGCCCCAGCAGCAGGCTCCTCGCAGCTGGACTGGCTTGAGCGGAGTTTCATGACGAGGAACAGAGCCACCAGCAACAATCCGTTTTTCATCTTCTTATTAACACCACCTATAGCCTAGACAAGCTGTGATGTTGGGTTGACAATAATATCAACATTTAGAAATACATTTGTTTGACGCATTAGAATAAATAACTTCCAAGCTGCAAAATGCTTCATTAGAGCTCAGCTGAAACCAGCAAACGCGCACCAAGTATGAAACGGACTTGACATTGAAAATCCACAATGAATAATAGACTAGAAGACTGCAACAGCAGGCCTAAACATTCGTTTCTCTTCTAAAATGTAGTGATAACTGGTTTTAAATTGTGCGTAATGCGCACGGAATGTTTTCCATTTATTGTGAAATGAAAGGCTATATTACTAAACCTTGACAGTCATTTGATTTGTAGATATGTTTTCCGAATAGGCTACAACAATTACGCTATCATGTAGGCTATAGGCCTATAGAAAAAGTCCGACATGTTTTTGTTGTTCAGCTTGCAGACAAAGTTGATTCGTTGCGTCTCCAAATGTCCCTGCAAAACTCCCGCCATCCAATTGATGGACAAATACATTCGGAATAACTTGAAATAGGCTCTATAACAAACCAAATACGGTATACATCTATCAAAAAATATATATATATTTACCTGTTTTCCGACGTGGTAATATTCAAATATGAATATTATGTTAGAGACAGTTGGAGAAGACCGTGCGCGCGCCCGGGTGCGGATGCTTGGTGGTGAGAACGAAACGATGATACGGATAGCTCCAGCAGTGCAACGACGAGATCCGCGAGGACAGAGTGATGTGTCCACTATTCTGTTTATTAAATCATAGCTGTGTATCTGCGCGAGTCCAATCAGCTTCAGAAACGTAGGTGGGGTCTCGACGTCTTATATTCTCGCGTATCCCCATAGTCATACCACTGATGATGATGATGATCAGGATGTTAAAATGGAGCCAATGGCGCCTAGCTGTCATCCGAAAAAAGAACACCATGATCCATTCAGTGTCCCCAAACGTTCCATGGTCCTATTCTTTGATAGGCGACATTACACAAATCTGATTGGTAGGCTTGTGAAGTTCAACGGATGCTGGTTTTATGATTTCAGCTGGGTTTCTTATTTTCAAATAGTTGTGGTAAGGACTGTAGGACTATCCATCGGTTTGAGATGATTCATATTTAGGCCCAACGGTTTCATTTTTCAACAGGTTGGGGCCAACATACGAGTTTCAAAGACAGTACCACGTGGAACTGTGTTGCTCACTATCTCTCTCTTTGGCTGACTTGAATACTGTTTGCTCTGCCCTCGTTCACTGCAAAATAGTTAATCTCCTCATGGTGCCCTGTCCTCTAGATTGCTTAATTGTAATGGTCATTGACGAGAGCCCAATCCATCTAGGAAGTCATTAGACGACAGAGATAGGGGCTGCCACAGCGCCACGAGACTACGCGGATGGATGTGTTGGAGAGAGCAAATTGAGCTGCTGCCTACGTGCAGAGTTGATTAGGGAAAGAGAGAGAGCGGGAGAAAGGAGTCATCGGTGGTCTATGCTCTCTGATGAGTGATGGATGGATCTAAGAAAATAACTATGAAGATGAATAAACTATATTATTCAGATGAACATACCTGCACTTTTTTTATACTCAAATAATACATAAGGAAATTGAAATTCTCTCCCCCCTCTCAAAAACCAAAACATCAAATGAATGCTAAATTTGAATGTATAAATGCATGTCCAGCATAGTTGCTCTGAGGCCAATTTTAGAACATTTGTTTACTGTGTGAGGGAATTGAAAGTAAATTTCTGATTTATATGCAGGTTTGACCTAATCGAACCCAGCAAAGTAATGTGAATGAGTCTGTCGTGACTCACGAGTTGATTGCTGCAGCCATAAAATAAGTCCATGACTCAAATAAGTGTATGTGTGTCCGTGTCCATTTGTGGAGGCCATGTTGTCCAGCCGCCTAGCGAGAGAGAAGAAGAAATTTGGGATTGTTTCATCACAATTCAATCCGCTAAAGATGCCAAAGTGATTGGCAGTCAGTCTCTCGGTGTGTGTGTGTGTATGGGTGTGAGTGTGTTTGTGGGTCTGTGTTTCCTAACGTCTTTTTAAATTGCTTTCTCTGCTGCTAAATCTTTACTTAAACGCTTCTGACAGCCATTGCCAACAATTGTCAATTCTGCAACTTTCCTCAAGCATGACATTAGACCCAAAGGATATGATTCTTTTCCTCACAAGGAAGAAGAATATTGATTGAAGTGTGTGAAGCATAGTATCAGTCATTTGATGAAGCGTTTGTTTTCTGGGAAATGTCAAAATCACAATGATTTTTGATAGTTTGGTGTTTCCTTCATATGCAAATGTGTATTATTATACCAAATTAAAACATTTTTATCACTCTGTTTTTCAAAAATGAAAACGTAATCTCTTACCAACACTTGAACTCAACTCAATGCAGTGGTTAACAGCAGTAGCCAAATAAATCAGCAACTATTTTGCCTCACAATTAAAGCATACTCTGGCAAACAGATTCCACTACAATGGATGTTTTGTGAATCACAGCATACCGCATCTGTACAAGCCATTCATTTTTAATTTATATCAACTTTAAAGATCGTAGCGCCTGGGGACGATGGCTGTGGGGAATATAACAGACGAGAACAACACACACACACACACACACACACATACACCATTGGGGAGATAACAGATATGAACGACTTTAGTCTCTAGGGACTGTGATTAGAAAGAGGAGGGACTAAATACATGGAACAACAAAGGACAGGCATGGAAGCAAATGTTCCAATGGTTTCATATTACAAAAGGTTAACAGTGTAGTGTTTTAATAATGAACTCCAGGCCATATTTGGTTGTTCCTGTATTTTCTAGATACACAAGTAGACCAAAGAGTGGGTGTTGGTGTGTGTGGTGGCCAAGCTGGTGTGCGGAGGTGTCAGGTCGGGGGTCGGGGGTCGGTGGTGGAGAGATCTGACAGAATTGGGGGCGAGGAAGTCGTTAATCTGTTACATAATTGATGATTTTTTATTGATGATTTTACCCTTCTTTCTAATCAAAGGACCTCACTCTGAATACTAACAGTGGGCTATAAGTGAGACCTGGGGCTGGGTGCCAGAGGGGATGTTTACCTGCTGCTACTGGTCCCTAGCTGGGTATGGGGAACCCTCTCTATCTCTGTATGTGTCTCTCTCTCTCTCTCTCTCTCTCTCTCTCTCTCTCTCTCTCTCTCTCTCCCTCAATTCAATTCAAGGGCTTTATTGCCATGGGAAACCTATGTTAACATTGCCAAAGAAAGTGAAGTATGTAATAAACAAAAGTGAAATAAACAATACAAATTCCAGTTTTTCTCAATTGCTAAAACACTAATACCCATTGGCTGAACAAAGTTCTCAGTTGCCTGGACTCATTTAGCTAATTATGCAGTCTATTGTCAATACCTTAAACCATTTCACATGGTAAAACACAATTTGCAGATCTGACAGACTTTTCAGCAAAACTCTAAACACATTCTGCACTCTAACGCACGTGTCATCCATACTGGTAAACACAAGTGGCAACAATCAAATACAAATAGAGATCATATGTCATTGATTGAACACAACCACTCAAAATTGATTTAACCTGTTTCAAATGATGCGACACAACCAATATAAACCCGTTCAGAGAGCAAACAGGTTGTTGAAGGTGGGAAGGAGACAGTCCGAGAATGGATACTGTAGTACAATGCATTGTAGGCTGTATACTGTACAATGGACAAATTGTATGGCCCTGAACATTGTGCTTTCCATTTATTACAGTTTTTTTGGATTGCTTACACACTCAAATTAAAAGTAGTACACTATTAGCAAAACCTTACACTCAAGAAGCAAAACATCAACCCATATTTGCACAACTATAAGCACATTGTCAATCTCACACTTGTTGCAAAACTCTACACACAGTGATTTGCAAAACACTAAACACACTTAACATACATTACACACAAAAATCTATCATGAAGTCACGTCCTTGCAATACCAAAGCACCGACTGTCAAATTACCACACCGTCCAACCAATTGGTTCAACACAGTCATCAGGTGTACAAACACTTGTTTGCTCAATTGTAGACACACCAATCAGGTGTATAAGCACTATAAAAAGCAGCAGGTGAGTTCATCGGTCTTCAAGCACAATGGAAAGAGTCAGAGAAAGAATAAGACGAGGAGGAGGAGGAGGACGAGGAGGAGAAGGAGGAGGACGAGGAGAACGAGGAGGACGAGGAGGACAAGGAGAACAAGGAGGACGAGGAGGAGGAGGAAGGGGAGGAAGAGGAAGACAAGAAGGTGCTCAAAGAGGACCGAATCTGACAAATGAGATCCGCGCAAACACTGGTTGACCACGTTGTCAACCACGGCCTGATGCTGAGGGAGGCTGGACTGGGAGTACAGCCAAAGCTAAGCCGATATACAGTGGCAAGTGTGATGAGAACATTTAGACTGAAAAATAGGTATTGTAAAAATATCATCATATCAAAAACATCTGCACGGTTTCAGTAACTGCTTACAGTACTGTATTCTATGCACTATCAGCACTTCTGTTACCGTTTCCTGGGAAATTACTGTACTATTGTATACTGTTTTTTTTCTACATAGGATTGAGGGTCAGGGACGACAAGGGGGAAGGCCTCCTATGTTCACAGAACAGCAAGAGAGGGAGATAGTAAACATGGTTTTGGCCAACAATGCTCAAGCAGCTCCAAGCTAACATTGTCAATAACCACGCCATTTTAAACGATATCCATCGTCTCAACAGCAACACAGGTCTCAACAGCAACACTGGCACAACACTGGCACAAAAAAAACATATTCAAGTGAAGCAAATTTATCGAGTGCCTTTCGAGCGCAATTCCGAAAGGGTGAAACGACTGCGGCATGATTATGCAGAGGTATGTATTCACTTTAGCAGTGTGATCTTGCATACTGTCTCATAATCTTTTACTGTACTGTAATATGTATACTAGATCTACACTGAACTACACAATTTTGCCTGACACTGTTTTTCAGAGAGTTTTACGAATGGATGGAGAGGAGATCCAGCATGAGTTCATTTACGGAGTTGAGGCTGGGTTCAACCTGACGAGAACACGAAGGAGGGGAAGAAACATCATTGGCCACAGGGCTATAGTCAATGTCCCAGGGCAACGTGGGGGCAATATAACACTCTGTGCAGCCATTACACCGAATGGGGTCCTCCACCGCCATGCCCATATGGGCCCTTATAACACAGCACTCATACTTACATTCTTGGACCAATTTCACAACATAACAGCAGCAAATCAAATCGATCATATGCAATACATTGCTGTCTGGGACAATGTGTCTTACCACCGCACCGCTCTAATATGGTCATACATTTGGCAGTGTGTTAGGAAGTGCAGCTCAGTTTTCACTTCATTTTGTGGGCAGAGTGCACATAGCCTGTCTTCTCATGAGAGCCAAGTCTGCCTATGGCGGCCTTTCACTGAGTCTGTACAAACAATAGTCAAAGTTTTCCTTAAGTTTGGGTCAGTCACAGTGGTCAGGTATTCTGCCACTATGTACTCTCTGTTTAGAGCCAAATAGCATTCTAGTTTGCTTTGTTGTTTTGATAATTCTTTCCAATGTGTCAAGAAATTATATTTTTGTTTCCTCCTGATTTGGTTGGATCTAATTGAGTTGCTGTCCTGGGGATCTGTGGGGTCTGTTTGTGTTCATGAACAGAGCCCCAGGACCAGCTTGCTTAGGGGACTCTTCTCCAGGTTCATCTCTCTGTAGGTGATGGCTTTGTTATGGAAGGTTTGGGAATCGCTTCCTTTTAGGTGGTTGTAGTATTTAATGTCTCTTTTCTAGATTTGGATAATTAGCTGGTATTGGTCTAATTCTGCTCTGCATGCATTATTTGGTGTTTTACGTTGTACACTGAGGATGTTTTTGCTGAATTTTGCATGCAGTCTGAATTTGGTGTTTGTCCCATTTCGTGAATTCTTGGTTGGTGAGCAAACCCCAGACCTCACAACCACAAAGGGCAATGGGTTCTATAACTGATTCAACTATTTTTAGCCAGATCCTAATTGGTATGTCTAATGTTATGTTCCTTTTGATAGCATAGAAGGCCCTTCTTGCCTTGACTATAAGCTAGTTCACAGCTTTGTGGAAGTTACCTGTGGCGTTGATGTTTAAGCCGAGGTATGTATAGTTTTTTGTGTGCTCTAGGGCAACGGTGTCTAGATAGAATTTGTATTTGTGGACCTGGCGACTGGACCTTTTTTGGAACAACATCATTTTTTGTCTTACTGAGATTTACTGTCAGGGCCCAGGTCTGACAGAATCTGTGCAGAAGATCTAGGTGCTGCTGTAGGCCCTCCTTGGTTGGTGACAGAAGCACCAGATCATCAGCAAACAGTAGACATTTGACTTCAGATTCTAGTAGGGTGAGGCCGGGTGCTGCAGACTGTTCCTAGGCCCTCTCCAATTCGTTGATATATATGTTAAAGAGAGTGGGGCTTAAGCTGCATCCCTGTCTCACCCCACGGCCCTGTGGAAAGAAATGTGTGTCTTTTTTGAGAATGTTTGTGTACATGGATTTTATATTGTCATATGTTTTCCTCCCAAACCCACTTTCCATCAGTTTTTATAGCAGACCCTCATGCCAAAATGAGTCAAAGGCTTTTTTGAAATCAACAAAACATGAGAAGATTTTGCCTTGCCATTTTTGTTTGTATGCGTGTCAATTAGGGTGTGCAGGGTGAACACGTGGTCTGTTGTACAGTAATTTAGTAATTTGGTAAAAAGCCAATTTGACATTTGCTCAGTACATTGTTTTCACTGAGGAAATATAAGAGTCTGCTGTTAATGATAATGCAGAGGATTTTCCCAAGGTTGCTGTTGACGCATATTCCATGGTAGTTATTGGGGACAAATTTGTCTCCACTTTTGTGGATTGGGGTGATCAGGCCTTGGTTCCAAATACTGGGGAAGATGCCAGAGCTAAGTATGATGTTAAAGAGTTTAAGTATAGCCAATTGGAATTTGTTGTCTGTATATTTTATCATTTCATTGACGATACCATCAACACCACAGGCCTTTTTGGGTTAGAGGGTTTGTATTTTGTCCTGTAGTTCATTCAATGTAATTGGAGGATTCCAGTGGGTTCTGGTAGTCTAAGATGTCTAAGGTCTAAGGTGTTTGTCCCCCTGTGTACTGAGGGTGTCAGGTTCTTGTCCAGTTCTGGCATTTAGGCCACCACAGACCAGTACATGTCCCTGGGCCTGGAAATTATATGATTTCCCCATCCAGGAGGGAGAAGCTGTCTACATTAAAATATGGGGATTCTAGTGGGGGGATATACACTTGAAGTCGAAAGTTTACATACATCTTAGCTGAATACATTTAAACTCAGTTTTTCACAATTCATGACATTTATTCCTAGTAAAAATTCCCTGTCTTAGGTCAGTTAGGATCACCACAAGAATGTGACATGTCAGAATAATAGTGGAGAGAATGATTTATTTCAGCTTTTATTTATTTCATCACATTCCCAGTGGGTCAGAAGTTTACATAGACTCAATTAGTATTTGGTAGCATTGCCTTTAAATTGTTTAACTTGGGTCTAACGTTTCTGGTAACCTTCCACAAGCTTCCCACAATAAGTTGGGTGCATTTTGGCCCTCCTGACAGAGCTGGTGTAACTGAGTCAGATTTGTAGGCCTCCTTTCTCGCACACGCTCTTTCAGTTCTGCCCACAAATTTTCTATAGGATTGAGGTCAAGGCTTGTGATGACCATTCCAATACCTTGACTTTGTTGTCCTTAAGCCATTTTGCCACAACTTTGGAAGTATGCTTGGGGTCATTGTCCATTTGGAAAACACATTTGCGAACAAGCTTTAACTTCCTGACTGATGTCTTGAGATGTTGCTTCAATACATCCACATAATTTTCCATCCTCATGATGTCATCTATTTTGTGAAGTGCACCAGTCCCTCCTGCAGCAAAGCACCCCCATGCTTCACTGCTGGGATGGTGTTCTTCGGCTTGCAAGTATCCCCCTTTTTCCTCCAAACATAACAATGGTCATTATGGCCAAGCAGTTCTATTTTTGTTTCATCAGACCAGAGGACATTTCTCCAAAAAGTACGATCTTTGTCCCCGTGTGCAGTTGCAAACCATAGTCTGTCTTTTTTATGGCGGTTTTGGAGCAGTGGCTTCTTTTCTTGCTGAGCGGCCTTTAAGGTTATGTCGATAAGGGACTCGTTTTACTGGGGATACAGATACTGTTGTGCTTTGGCAAAGTGGGTGGGGTTATATCCTTCCTGTTTGGCCCTGTCCGGGGGTGTCCTCGGATGGGTCCACAGTGTCTCCTGACCCCTCCTGTCTCAGCCTCCAGTATTTATGCTGCAGTAGTTTATGTGTCGGGGGGCTAGGGTCAGTTTGTTATATCTGGAGTACTTCTCCTGTCCTATTCGGTGTCCTGTGTGAATCTAAGTGTGCGTTCTCTAATTCTCTCCTTCTGTCTTTCTTTCTCTCTCTCGGAGGACATGAGCCTTAGGACCATGCCCCAGGATTACCTGGCATGATGACTCCTTGCTGTCCCCAGTCCACCTGGCCGTGCTGCTGCTCCAGTTTCAACTGTTCTGCCTTCTTAGTATTCGAACATGCTGGTCATTTATGAACATTTGAACATCTTGGCCATGTTCTGTTATAATCTCCACCCGGCACAGCCAGAAGAGGACTGGCCACCCCACATAGTCTGGTTCCTCTCTAGGTTTCTTCCTAGGTTTTGGCCTTTATAGGGAGTTTTTCCTAGCCACCGTGCTTCTACACCTGCATTGCTTGCTGTTTGGGGTTTTAGGCTGGGTTTCTGTACAGCACTTTGAGATATCAGTTGATGTACGAAGGGCTATATTGATCAATATATAATATATATAATATATAATAAAAAAATGTATTTGATTTGTTGTACCTGTTTCCTCCAGCGTCTTCACAAGGTCCTTTGCTGTTGTTCTGGGATTGATTTGCACTTTTCACACCAAAGTACATTCCTCTCTAGGAGACAGAACGCATCTCTGTCCTGAGCGGTATGACGGCTGCGTGGTCCCATGGTGTTTATACTTGCCTACTATTGTTTGTACATATGAATGTGGTATCTTCAGGCATTTGGAAATTTGGGCCAAAATACCAGCAACAGTGTGTGAAAATTTTCTCTGTTATGATCATTTCCTTTTGAATTTCTAGCCAAGTGTAAAATGTTCTTGTTTTGATTAATTTAATATATTTAGTTAGGTCCGCTCTACAGCAAATTAGCATACCCCCTGAGTCCCTTCCCTGTTTCACACCTGGTAGTTTAGTGGATTGAACAACCAGCTCTCTGTAACCTAGAGGGCAACCAGTGGGTCCATCTCCTCTATACCATGTTTCTTGTAGGGTGACAATGTCTGTATTTCCGATTTCTTTGGTGAAGTCCAGGATCCTGCTTTTTAGGCCAAAGGCACATGACCTCAGGCCTTGAATATTCCAGGTTGAGATAGTGAAGCTTTTGTGTTCCATAAAGTGTCCAAAGTTGTAGGTTGTGTGGTTTGGCCTCAGACCAGTAAGTGTGAGCAGAGCCTGCTGAGCATCAGGTACATGCCGTTGGCTTGGGCTAGTGGGGGTTGGGCCTGTTTTCCTGCTCACGGCCTGTGCGTATGTGTGACTTCCATGTTTAGGCCCTACTTGCGGGAGTGGGGTACATGGGGTGGGCAGGAGGGGCATAGGTCTAATCGGAGGAGCCTAAATGAGGTGTGGGCATGGTTGGCTTGGAGGGGGTGTTGATTGTTTGGGGTGGGGGTGTGGATGTGGTTGGTGGTGCTGTGGTCTGAATGTAGGTCCTCTCGGCGTGTGTCTTCTATGTGTAGGTCCGAGGGGGGGTCCCGCAGGTCTGGGAGCGTGTCTTGCTGGTCTGGTAGGAGTGTTTATTCATCTGTTGCTTCTGTGTGAAGTCTTGGGACTGCGTTTAAGGGCGATGTCCTTTAGGGTCCAAGCGAAGGTGGGCATTGCTGCCTTGTATAGGCGGACCTGGTCGTAAAGGCTGTTCAAGTCCAGGGTGGAGTGACGTGTCAGGTAAACATTTGGTTTTAAGGCAAAGTCACGGGAAATACTTGCTTTCACCCGCTTTATGGTAGCAAGGGGGGACGTCTTTTCATGGTAGCAAGGTGGAGATAACCACGTGTGCGTTGGGGAAAGTAGAATAAGCTTTTTCAATCTCTCCCTTGAGTGCTGTGGCCACCCTATCCTGCTGTGCTCTCAGGTCGTTTGTGCCTGAGCATATTATTATGTGGCTGGGTGCCCCTAGTTGGTCCTCAGACAGAATGTCTAGGGCGTGCTGGATGTTTATATATTTCCCATTTGAGTCCATAAATAGTACAATCTGTGGCTTTTGTATGTCCTCAGCGGGTGTGGTGGGGTTGTCACTATCAGGGTGGCTGACCGAGGGAGGGGGGGAGGGGGTGCTCAGAGTGGGTGGAATTCCCTAGGCTTGGGATTCTTCATTTGTCGGTCCTGCTGTGATGTCGACGCTATGGTCTGGGGTGGACTGTTCTGCTGTGGTGTCAAGACTTTTGTCGGGAGCTGAGGTGGGCTGTTCTGCTCCCTTCTCTGTGGGGGTGGCCACCTCTCTAGTAGGTTGTTCTCTGTCACACGCCATCTCCCTCACCCTCTCCTCCAGCACTCTGATCCTCTCCTCTAGTGCTCTGTTCTTCTCCTGCTCCTTCTCCTTCTCTTTCTCCTGTTGATGTTGTCTCACCAGAGTCCAGATATGTCTCTCTCCACCTCCAACTCTCTGGGTCTGGTTGAGGGGGTGTTGTTGAGCCGGACAATTTTTTGTGCTGACTGGATGGAGTGTGTTCACCTCCTGCTCCAGCTCCAACTGTCTTGCCTCTCTCTCTCTGGCAAAATTGCAAGAATGTGTTACAATACTTTTACTGCATCAACTGGTTGTTTTATTCAACAGAATAGAGTATTCTTAACTATTGTGTGTGTGTTCTACTGAGGATGGGCCCCTGGGAGATAACACTGACAAAACCTAAAGAGCATTCCAGAGCATGTTCTGTTCTTCCTGTTCTATACCGTACCAAGGAGAGATGGTTCCAGTTTGTAGTCTGAAGGCCAGACACTGGTCTCTATACAATGAAAACGGTTGACACAGCAGATACTGTCTGCTATGTATTATAGGTATCTTTCATACAAATCTTAACCTTGTGATCCATTCTATAAATCTGTTTTTTTTGTCATGTAGGTTGAAAGGGGTGTAACTTGGCTATAAAAGACCTTTGTACTTTTGTCTCGGCGCTCTCAACGAATCATTTGACCGTGAATCGTCGACCAGCCATGACCAGCCATCATTATTGTAACTCAATCGATTCACTTTATATGTGTGCGTTGTATTGACCTGCTCCATTATCAATTTAATAAGTGATTAAAGATTTAGCTTAAGTATAACTCTGACTTGTGTGATGAGTTTGTCTCTCTTCATTTGATAGTAAAGAAATGAACCACCACACTCCTCCCCAGCCCTAGAGAACCTGGGATGTGGGGTGAAATCTGTTGAGGTCGTGGGAGTGGTAGTCACGATCGTCGTCAATAAACAACAAAACAAACGTGACGCTCTGTAAGGCTATACATGCCACTAACAAAGACAACCCACAAATGAGAAAAGGCAAAAGGCTGCCTAAGTATGATTCCCAATCAGAGACAACGATAGACAGCTGTCCCCGATTGAGAATCATACCCGGCCAAAAACAAAGAACCAGAAAGCATAGACTTTCCCACCCGAGTCACAACCTGACCAAACAAACATAGAGAATAAAATACAGCTGTGTAGATGTTCTCAAAGAGGGACCTGTTGGTATTTTGAACTCCAGCTAATCATTCTCAGATCTTTATGATAACACGCAAATGTTTTACAGGTGATTCAACTATATTGAGT
Source organism: Oncorhynchus kisutch (assembly GCF_002021735.2). Lineage (NCBI taxonomy): Eukaryota > Metazoa > Chordata > Actinopteri > Salmoniformes > Salmonidae > Oncorhynchus > Oncorhynchus kisutch. The sequence goes on along the minus strand of NC_034197.2, from coordinate 8,947,426 downwards.
CACCTGTAAAACGATGGGATTCATTACATTGACATTTATGATACTGACTTTCATGACATCGACGTAAACTTAAATTTAAAAGGAATTTGTACAGAACTACTCGTCCCAATTTCAATGTTGACTATTATTTGAAGTTGAACCATGTAATAACCACGAGGAACATTTGTACAGGTGGTGGATAAGTTTGGACGTTGTGACCTGGCTGTGGATGTTTCCATAGAAGCATGACGTTTCTCTATAGAAGCGTAGAAGATGCCGGTGAGGCGTTTTCCTGGGAAATGTTCTTCTACCCTGGGTACATAGAATTGGAATGAAACACTCACATTCTAATTCAATAGTTTTAAACCAGTCTGTTGTTCTTGGAACAATACTGCAGCAGAATAATACATGAGAATGTCACATAAAAGAACATTGTCGTGTCTACGGTTTAGCAGATGTTATAGCGGATGCAGCGAAATCATTATGTTACTAACTCCTGACAATGCAGTAAAATGATTTTAAAAAGTACACAAATAGTAATCATTTTTGAAGAAAAATAAATCAGCAAATTTGAAACAAATCTGATTAACAACCCAAATAGCACTGTAACAGTAATCCAAATGCAATCTATATGTATATACACCAGATGTGTCACGCCTTGGTCTTAGTATTTTGTGTTTTCTTTAATTATTTGTTCAGGCCAGGGTGTGACATGGGGTTATTGTTTGTCTTATTGGGTTTTTTGTAGGCATTGGGATTGTGGTTGATTAGGGGTGTGTCTAGTATAGGCTTGGCTGCCTGAGGCGGTTCTCAATCTGGAGTCAGGTGATTTTCGTTGTCTCGGATTGGGAACCGTATTTAGGTAGCCTGAGTTTCACTTTGTATTTCGTGGGTGATTGTTCCTGTCTCTGTGTAGTTTCACCAGATAGGCTGTAATTAGGTTTCACGTTCCGTTTGTTGTTTTGTATTTTTGTATAGTTATTTCATGTGTCACTTTTCCATTAAAGTCATGAGTAACCACCACGCTGCATTTCGGTCCGACTCTCCTTCAACAAACGAAGAACGCTGTTACAAGATTAATTTGCACCAGATATACTAAGAATGATGTACACAGCAGTAGATATAGTAGAGTGAGCTATGTCAAGAATCCAGTATATAAATAATTATGCAGTGTGTATAAACAGTGTAACTAAGATGTAATGTACTCTAGTAAAAATGTGACAATGTCAAGAATACAGTATTTAAAGAAACAGAACAAAACTCCATGACACCATGGATAAAATTGCAGGAAATTAGCTTCCTGACCGAAGTCCAGAATATAAATATCTGTATGTGAATGGTGTGTATAGACAATATGGACAGTATATGAATAGTAAAGGTGTGTAGAACAGTAATTATATAGAATGAGGCATGACTAGAATACAGTATATACAGTGGGGCAAAAAAGTATTTAGTCAGCCACCAATTGTGCAAGTTCTCCCACTTAAAAAGATGAGAGAGGCCTGTAATTTTCATCATAAGTACACTTCGACTATGATAGACTTTGTTACTTTGGTCCCAGCTCTCTGCAGGTCATTCACTAGGTCCCCCCGTGTGGTTCTGGGATTTTTGCTCACCATTATTGTGATCATTTTGACCCCACGGGGTGAGATCTTGCATGGAGCCCCAGATCGAGGGAGATTATCAGTGGTCTTGTATGTCTTCCATTTCCTAATAATTGCTCCGACAGTTGATTTCTTCAAACCAAGGTGCAGGTCTACAATTTTGTTTCTGGTGTCCTTTGACAGCTCTTTGGTCTTGGCCATAGTGGAGTTTGGAGTGTGACTGTTTGAGGTTGTGGAGAGTCTTTTATACTGATGACAAGTTCAAATAGGTGCCATTAATACAGGTAACAAGTGGAGGACAGAGGAGCCTCTTAAAGAATAAGTTACAGGTCTGTGAGAGCCAGAAATCTTGCTTGTTTGTAGGTGAATGAGAATGAAGTGTCACACCCTGATCTGTTTCACCTATCTTTGTGCTTGTCTCCACCCCCCTCCAGGTGTCACCCATCTTCCCCATTATCCCCAGTGTATTTATACCTGTGTTCTCTGTTTGTCTGTTGCCAGTTTGTTTTGTTCGTTAAGCCTACCAGCGTTTTTCCCCTTGCTCCTGTCTGTTTCTAGTTCCTGTTTTCTAGTTTTCCTGGTTTTGACCATTCTTCTGCCCTGACACTGAGCCTGTCTGCCGTTCTGTACCTTGTCACACCACACTGGATTACTGACCTCTGCCTGCCCTGACCCTGAGACTGCCTGCCGTTCTGTATCTTTTGGACTCTGATTTGGATTACTAACCTCTGCCTGCCCTTGACCTGTCGTTTTGCCTGCCCCCTGTTCTAGTAATACACTTTTGTTACTTCGACACCGTCTGCATCTGGGTCTTCCCTGAAACGTGATAGTAATGGCTATGTTCAATCTGTATCACGGAAGTTCAGAGTTACAGTGTGATTAAAGTTTAAAAGCAATGTTCCCACATTAACGGAAACTGCATTCATGGTAAACGCTGCATACGTCGGCTCAGTCGGAAATTACCTTAACATTTCTATCACCCAATCTGTAACGCTCCAGCGATACAGACTGAATAGAGCCTAAAGTTAGATTACCTTGAGTGGCGAGGTGCCATCTACAGTCACTGGGGATCAGAGTTGCGTGTCCGGAGCTTGGGACCCCCTGAACCTTGCTCAATTGGTTGAAACCTCAACCACATCCGCGGTGCGTCTGAAAATGTTCCCTGTACCATACAGAGAGCACCACTTTTGACCAGAGCCCATTGGGCCCTGGTCAAAAGTAGTGCACTATATAGGGAATAGGATGCCATTTCAGACACAGCCTCTACTGCCAATAGGAGTTAATAGAGTGAGTGATTGAGAGGTGACAGATGACATGTTGAAATGATGGGGTCTGACAGCACACTGAATCACACACACACACACACACACACACACACACACACACACACACACACACACACACACACACACACACAGCAGGTTGCATGGGCTCCGCATGGTCAACTCCATCACAGCAGGTGGAGGGCGTCATGGGAGACCACACCAGTGTCATACAGTAAATAAACAACACCATTAACAACAGAGACAAAGAAAGCACTGGGGCTGCTGTGATTCACAACCATTTGAATCGCGCGACGCAAACGTGAGGCTGCTGCCGAGGCAACGATTACGCTTCCTGGTGTCCAAACAAGAAGCAAGACACAACAAATGGAATGCATGTAGTATATACCTGCATTACAATTGAGTCATTTACTAGATGCTCCCATCCAGAGCGACCCACAGCTAGTGCATTCGTCTCAAGATAGCCAGGCGACACAACCGATTGTCACATAACACTACATACATAGTACAATACTGTAGAACTTTGTTCTAAAGCTGTATCCGTACCCATTGGATACAGCGATCACCATATTGTGACCAGTAGTGACGCGGTCAATCTCTCCTCAACTTTGAGCCAGGAGAGATTGACATGCATGCTACTGACATCCGCCCCTTCATGTACATCTGAGTGTAATACGTTCTATTCTGTTCTGCACCCACTGCAATTTGCCTATGTCCTTCTTTGCTGCACCTGACCACACAACTGGGCAGTAGGACCTGTCTGGCTGACTGAGATGTCAAGAAATTGAGATGAGTGCAACGCGAGTGTGTGCGCGGGTCTCTTCTGGAAGAGTTGAAAACCTAGGGATGCACTGAATCTGTCGACATTGAACATGTATTTTTGTTTGTTGATTGGGTCACATTACCCTACGGGCCAATTATGCACTACCCATTTGTCAATGGAATCTCTTTACCGTAGAGTTGGCAGTGTACTGTCATACAGCAGGAAAGGAATCCGAAGCAGTTTATGAAGAGTGTGGACCTTGTGTGACTCAGGAAATGAAACTCTATTATGGCCTAGTCCTTTTCAGCCAATTCAAACTCTGTCTTTATACCTCTCTCCTCTCAGAGCGATTTCTTCTGTTGTAGGTAACATGTAGGGCACTTTCCTCTGCCCTTCACCATGGCTAGTTTAAGATGTTGTACACTGCAGTCAATGGTAAAGGCCTAACGGGTCGTCGATGAATCATTTCCCTATGCTCCCTGGCTTCAGTGCCATTCACATTCCTTGTGTCCAGACACAGTCACCGTAACTGCGAGTTAAATTTGATGATAACCTTGATGTAGAACACCTATGAAAAGAGAGAAGAGGAGTTAGAACATATTGGAATGACCTTAGGGTCCTCATTCATTGTAAATGACTCTGTGTGTGTTCAAGGAGTGTGAATTGGAACTGTTGATCACATCTCCCACTCCCACTCAGTAAAAGACCATTTAAAAACAATTATAACACAATATTGTTGCTTTAGATTTGGATGTCTACGAGATAACACATTTCTATCAAAATTATTTGTTCGCAGAATACTTGTCTGTGGTGGAGGACATCAACAGACACAGACAGGATAATATCCTCATAATACCCTTATTGTCCTTCCACTCTGCTTTGCTGATGTATCATCCATTTGTGCTTTTAACCTTTCTGGGAAGGGGGTTCCGCTAGCGCCAAATTCAAACAACAGAAATCTCACAATTAAAATTCCTCAAACATACAAGTATTATACACCATTTTAAAGATAAACTTCTTGTTAATCTAGCCGCTGAGTCCGATTTCAAAAAGGCTTTACGGCTAAAGCACACCATGCGATTATGTTAGGTCAGCGCCTAGCCACAAAAACCATACAGCCATTTTCCAACCAAGGAGAGGTGTCACAAAACCAGAAATAGCAATAAAATGAATCACTTACCTTTGATGATCTTCATCTGATGGCGCTCCCAGGTCTCCATGTTAGACAATAAATGTTTGTTTTGTCGATAAAGTTCATGTTTATGTCCAAATACCTCCTTTTTGTTCGCACGTTTAGTCCAGCAATCCAAATGCACAAAGCACAGGTACAAAGTCTAGATGAAAAGTCAAAAAAGTTCCATTTGAGTTCGTAGAAACATGTCAAACGATGTTACTTATCAATCCTTAGGGTGTTTTTATCATAAACATTATAATAATGTTTCAACCGGACAATATTGTTTTCATTAGAAAGGAAAGGGAACAGAGCTCATGCTCATGGCCACGTGCTTGACTAACTAAAGGCTTTCAGCTGAGCCACGACTTTGACTGGTCTTATTCGCTCCCCTTTCACAATAGAAGCCTGAAACAACTTCTAAAGACTGTTGACATCTAGTGGAAGCCTTAGGAAGTGCAATCTGACCCCACAGACACTGGATATGCGATAGGCATTCACTTAAAAACTACAAACCTCTAAATTCCCACTTCCTGGTTGGATTTTTCTCAGGTTTTCGCCTGCCATATGAGTTCTGTTATACTAACAGACATTATTTTAACAGTTTTTGAAACTTAGGGTTAGGGTTAGAGTGTTTTCTATCCACATATACTAATTATATGCATATTCTAGCTTCTGGGCCTGAGCAACAGGCAGTTTACTCTGGGCACGCTTTTTCATCCAAACATCCCAATGCTGCCCCCTATCCCTAAAAGGTCTGAAAGGGAAAAATACAACTTTTTCTAGTTTTGAAGTCTTCAACTAGTCAAAAGAGTAGAGAGTGTAAGTGACGTCACTAGAGTGAAACACTTACTTACGAGTCCATTCCCAACAATGCAGAGTTAAAGATTAAGACCAATATTTGCTACAGTGATAAAAAGGAAATAGAAAACACAATAAAATTAGTAACGAATATGTGAGTTCTGGAAGAGCAGAAAAAGGGAAAGATAGAGAAATAGAGAGAGAGATAGAGAGAGAGAAAAATATATATATATATATATATAGAGAGAGAGAGATAGAGAGAGAGAGAAATAGAGAGAGATAGAGAGAGAGAGAAATAGAGAGAGAGAGAGAGAGAGAGAGAGAGAAAGAGAGAGAGAGAGAAAGAAAGAGAGAAAGAGAGAGATCGAGAGAGAGAGAAATAGAGAAATAGAGAGAGAGAGAGAGAGAGAGAGAGAGAGAAATAGAGAGAGAGAGAGGATGGAGCTGTGAGTAGAGCTTGTGGGTGTAAAAACAGCTGTATCTGCAGGCTATGAGAGGAGACATAACTGATGATCGATTGTCAATGAATTTCAGGGACCGATGTGGTGTGTGTTTGTGTGTGTATGTGCGTGCATACGTGTGTGTGTGTGTGCATGCTTGTGTACATATGTGTGTGTGTGTGTGTGTGTGTGTGTGTGTGTGTGTGTGTGTGTGTGTGTGTGTGTGTGTGTGTGTGTGTGTGTGTGTGTGCGTTTGTGTGTGTGTGCGTTTGAAGGTGTGAACACACTACCAGGAAATACGTAAACGGCCAACGGCGACACAGCAAAGCCAGAAATAAAAACAACCAGAGGAAGTCTAGTGGTGTATCACAAACATGTGTGTGCAACAAGATACACTTTCATTGTGGGGTGTGTGTGCATCAACATCTCACAGTTTGACCAATTTGTCCACGTTCCTCCAAACGTCACATTTCAAAGTTATGTTTCTCCAAACGTAAAATGTAGAAGTTAATAAGGGGTTGAGGTTTTGGATAGGGTTAAAACATTAAAGATCCACTCCGGGATCTTATGCTCAACAAATTCGTAACATATTGCACGAACTGGACTTGTAACATTTCACATGAATTGAAAAATGTGTATAATATCATGGTCATGGCGAATGGTTCAATCAAATCAAATCAAACTTATTTATATAGCCCTTCTTACATCAGCTGATATCTCAAAGTGCTGTACAGAAACCCAGCCTAAAACCCCAAACAGCAAGCAATGCAGGTGTAGAAGCACGGTGGCTAGGAAAAACTCTGTAGAAAGGCCAAAACCTAGGAAGAAATCTAGAGAGGAACCAGGCTATGAGGGGTGGCAAGTCCTCTTCTGACTGTGCGGGGTGGAGATTATAACAGAACATGGCTAAATGTTCAAATGTTCATAAATGTTCATAAATGACCAGCATGGTCAAATAATAATAATCACAGTAGTTGTCGAGGGTGCAGCAAGTCAGCACCTCAGGAGTAAATGTCAGTTGGCTTTTCATAGCCGATCATTAAGAGTATCTCTACCGCGCCTGCTGTCTTTAGAGAGTTGAAAACAGCAGGTCTGGGACAGGTAGCACGTCCGGTGAACAGGTCAGGGTTCCATAGCTGCAGGCAGAACAGTTGAAACTGGAGCAGCAGCATGGCCAGGTGAACTGGGGACAGCAAGGAGTCATCATGCCAGGTAGTCCTGAGGCATGGTCCTAGGGCTCAGGTCCTCCGAGAGAGAGAGAAATAAAGAGAGAGAGAAAGAGAGAATTAGAGAGAGCATACTTAAATTCACACAGGACACCGGAAAATACAGATGCACTCCAGATATAACAAACTGACCCTAGCCCCCGACACATAAACTACTGCAGCATAAATACTGGAGGCTGAGACAGGGGTCAGGAGACACTGTGGCACCATCCGATGATACCCCCGGACAGGGCCAAACAGGAAGGATATAACCCCACCCACTTTGCCAAAGCACAGCCCCCACACCACCAGATGGATATCTTCAACCACCAACTTACCATCCTGAGACAAGGCCGAGTATAGCCCACAAAGATCTCCGCCACGGCACAACCCAAGGGGGGGGGCGCCAACCCAGACAGGAAGATCACGTCAGTGACTCAACCCACTCAAGTTACGCACCCCTCCTAGGGACTGCATGAAAGAGCACCAGTAAGCCAGTGACTCAGCCCCTGTAAAAGGGTTAGAGGTAGAGAATCCCAGTGGAGAGGGGAACCGGCCATGCAGAGACAGCAAGGGCGGTTTGTTGCTCCAGAGCCTTTCCGTTCACCTTAAAACTCCTGGGCCAGACTACACTCAATCATATGACCCACTGAAGAGATGAGTCTTCAGCAAATACTTAAAGGTTGAGACCGAGTCTGCATCTCTCACATGGGTAGGCAGACCATTCCATAAAAATGGAGCTCTATAGGAGAAAGCCCTGCCTCCAGCTGTTTTCTTAGACATTCTAGGGACAATTAGGAGGCCTGCGTCTTGTGACCGTAGCGTACGTGTAGGTATGTACGGCAGGACCAAATTGGAAAGATAGGTAGGAGCAAGCCCATGTCCTGCTTTGTAGGTTAGCAGTAAACGCCTTGAAATCAGCCCTTGCCTTAACAGGAAGCTAGTGTAGGGAGGCTAGCACTGGTGTAATATGATACATTTTTTGGTTCAAGTCAGGATTCTAGCAGCCGTATTTAGCACTAACTGAAGTTTATTTAGTGCTTTATCTGGGTAGTAGAGCATTAGTAGAGCATTGCAGTAGTCTAACCTAGAAGTAACAAAAGCATGGATTCATTTTTCTGCATAAATTTTGGACAGAAAGTTTCTGATATTTGCAATGTTACGTAGATGGAAAAAAGCTGTCCTTGAAACAGTCTTGATATGTTCGTCAAGAGATCCGGGTGCAGAGTAACGCTGAGGTCCTTCACAGTTTTATTTGAGATGACTGCCATTAAAGAGAGCCATTTATTATGTTCAACATAGGAGGGCCAGGCACAGGAAGCAGCTCTTTCAGTAGTTTAGTTGGAATAGGGTCCAGTATGCAGCTTGAAGGTTTAGAGGCCATGATTATTTTCATAATTGTGTCAAGAGATATAATACTAAAACACTTGAGTGTCTCTCTTGATCCTAGGTGTAACGGCGTTCTTCGTTTGTTGAGAGAGAGTCGGACCGAAATGCAGCGTGGTGGTTACTCATGTCTTTAATGAAAAAAGTGACGGTACATGAAATAACGATAAATACAAAAACAACAAACGGAACGTGAAACCTAATTACAGCCTATCTGGTGAAACTACACAGAGACAGGAACAATCACCCACGAAATACAAAGTGAAACTCAGGCCACCTAAATACGGTTCCCAATCAGAGGCAACGAGAATCACCTGACAGCTGATTGAGAACCGCCTCAGGCAGCCAAGCCTATACAACACCCCTAATCAGCCGCGATCCCAAATACTCCAAACCCCAATACGCAATACAATAACATAAACCCCTGTCACACCCTGGCCTGACCAAATATATAACGAAAACACAAAATACAATGACCAAGGCGTGACAGAACCCCCCCCCCCCCAAGGTGCGGACTCCCGGACGCACCTCAAAACCATAGGGAGGGTCCGGGTGGGCGTCTGTCCATGGTGGCGGCTCCGGCTCGGGACGTGGACCCCACTTCATTAATGTCCTAGTTCCTCCCCTTCGCGTCCTGGGATAATCCACCCTCGCCGCCGACCATGGCCTAATAGTCCTCACCCAGAACCCCACAGAACTGAGGAGCAGCTCGTGACTGAGGGGCATCTCGGGACTGAGGGACAGCTCGGGACTGAGGGGCAGCTCGGGACTGAGGGGCAGCTCGGGACTGAGGGGCAGCTCGGGACTGAGGGGCAGCTCGGGACTGAGGGGCAGCTCGGGACTGAGGCAGCTCGGGACTGAGGGGCAGCTCGGGACTGAGGGGCAGCCCGGAACTGAGGGGCAGCCCGGAACTGAGGGGCAGCCCGGATCAGAGGGGAAGCCCAGTACTGAGAGGAAGCCCAGTACTGAGATGAAGCTCAGGTAGGTAGTAGGCTCCGGTAGATCCTGGCTGGCTGGCGGATCTGGAAGATTCAGGTTGACTTGCAGATCTGGAAGATTCTGGTTGACTAGCAGATCTGGAAGATTCTGGTTGACAGGCTGATCTGGAAGAATCTGGTTGACTGGCAGATCTAGAAGATCATGGCTGACTGGCGGATCTAGCTGCTCTATGCAGACTGACAGCTCCTTGCAGACTGACATCTCTGGCTGCTTCATGCAGACTGACAGCTCTGACTGCTCCATGCAGGCTGACAGCACCCTGCAGACTGGCAGCTCCTTGCAGACTGGCAGCTCCTTGCAGACTGACAGCTCCCTGCAGACTGACAGCTCCCTGCAGACTGACAGCTCTGACTGCTCCTTGCAGGCTGACAGCTCCTTGCAGACTGGCAGCTCCTTGCAGACTGGCAGCTCCTTGCAGACTGACAGCTCCGACTGCTCCATGCAGGCTGACAGCTCCTTGCAGACTGACAGCTCCTTGCAGACTGGCAGCTCCTTGCAGACTGACAGCTCCTTGCAGACTGGCATCTCCTTGCAGACTGACAGCTCCTTGCAGACTGACAGCTCCTTGCAGACTGACAGCTCCTTGCAGACTGGCAGCTCCTTGCAGACTGACAGCTCCTTGCAGACTGGCAGCTCCTTGCAGACTGACAGTTCCCTGCAGACTGGCAGCTCCTTGCAGACTGGCAGCTCCTTGCAGTCTGGCAGCTCCTTGCAGACTGACAGCTCTGACTGCTCCATGCAGGCTGACAGCTCCTTGCAGACTGACAGCTCCTTGCAGACTGGCAGCTCCTTGCAGACTGGCAGCTCCTTGCAGACTGACAGCTCTGGCTGCTTCATGCAGACTGACAGCTCTGACTGCTCCATGCAGGCTGACAGCTCCTTGCAGACTGGCAGCTCAGGCTGCTTCAAACAGGCAGGAGGCTCCGGCAGCGCTGTAGAGAAGAAAGGCTCTGATAGCGCTGAACAGGCGGGAGACTCCGACAGCGCAGGAGAGGAGGAAAACGCTGGCTGCGCTGAACAGACAGGAGACTCCGACAGCGCAGGAGAGGAGGAAAACGCTGGCTGCGCTGAACAGGCGGGAGACTCCGACAGCGCAGGAGGGAAGGAAGGCTCTGGCTGTGCTGAACAGGCGGGAGACTCCGACAGAGCAGGAGAGGCGAGGCGCACTGTAGGCCTGATCCGTGGTGCGGGCACTGGTGATACTGGAGCGAGGACACGCACAAGAAGCCTGGTGCGGGGAGCTGCTACCGGAGGACTGGTGTGTGGAGGTGGCACAGGATGTGCAAGGCTAGGGATGTGCACAGGAGGCCTGGTGCGTGAGGCTGGCACCAACTTCACCAGCCGACTAACACGCACCTCAGGACGAGTATGGAGCGCTAACTCAGGTGCCATCAAATCCCCGACACGATCCGTCGGACGAATATGATATCTATAGCACCAAGCTAGCAACTCCCTCATTACTCTCCACTCCACTTTCCCCATTAACTCCTTCACAGTCTCTGCTTCGCTCACCTCTAACACCGGCTCTGGTTCTGGTCTCCTCCTTGGCTCCTCACGATAAACAAGGAGAGTTGGCTCAGGTCCATCTCCTGACTCAGCCACTCTCCCTCTGAGCCCCCCCCCCCCCAATACATTTTTTGGGGTGACTCTCGGGTTTCGCTCTGCGTCGCCGTGTCTGTTTCTCCAACTCCATTCGCCTATAGCCTTCTTCGCACTGTTCCAGCGAATCCCATGCGGGCTCCTGCACTCTCTCTGGGTCGGCCGCCCCCCTGTCGATTTCCTCCCACGTCGTATAATCCATGCCATTGCTGTCCATAACGTCCTCCTTTCGCTGCTCCTTCTGTCGCTGCCTGTAACCACGCCGCTCGGTCCGTGTGTGGTGGGTGATTCTGTAACGGCGTTCTTCGTTTGTTGAGAGAGAGTCGGACCGAAATGCAGCGTGGTGGTTACTCATGTCTTTAATGAAAAAAGTGACGGTACATGAAATAACGATAAATACAAAAACAACAAACGGAACGTGAAACCTAATTACAGCCTATCTGGTGAAACTACACAGAGACAGGAACAATCACCCACGAAATACAAAGTGAAACTCAGGCTACCTAAATACGGTTCCCAATCAGAGGCAACGAGAATCACCTGACAGCTGATTGAGAACCGCCTCAGGCAGCCAAGCCTATACAACACCCCTAATCAGCCGCGATCCCAAATACTCCAAACCCCAATACGCAATACAATAACATAAACCCCTGTCACACCCTGGCCTGACCAAATATATAACGAAAACACAAAATACAATGACCAAGGCGTGACACTAGGTCCTGGCAGAGTTGTGCAGACTCAGGACAACTGAGCTTTGGAGATTTAAAGAGGAGTCCGTAATTTGCTTTCTAATGATCATGATCTTTTCCTCAAAGATGTTCACGCATTTATTACTGCTGAAGTGAAAGCCATCCTCACTTGGGGAATATTGCTTTTTAGTTAGCTTTGCGACAGTATCAAAAAGAAATTTAGGATTGTTCTTATTTTCCTCAATTAAGTTGGAAAAATAGGATGATCGAGCAGCAGTAAGGGCTTTCGATACTGCACGGTACTGTCTTTCCAAGCTAGTCGGGAGACTTCCAGTTTGATGTGGCGCCATTTCCATTCCAATTTTCTGGAAGCTTGCTTCAGAGCTCGGGTATTTTCTGTATACTAGGGAGCTAGTTTCTTATGACAAATGTTTTTCATTTTTAGGGGTACAACTGCATCTAGGGTATTGCGCAAGGCTAAATTGAGTTCCTCAGTTAGGTGATTAACTGATTTTTGTCCTCTGACTTCCTTGGGTAGGCAGAGGGAGTCTGGAAGGGCATCAAGGAATCTTTGTGTTGTCTGAGAATTTATAGCAAGACTTTTGATGCTCCTTGGTTGGGGTCTGAGCAGATTATTTGTTGCGATTGCAAACGTAACAAAATGGTGGTCCGATAGTCCAGGATTATGAGGAAAAACATTAAGATCCACAACATTTATTCCATGGGACAAAACTAGGTCCAGAGTATGACTGTGACAGAGAGTAGGTACAGAGACATGTTGGACAAAACCCACTGAGTCGATGATGGCTCCGAAAGCCTTTTGGAGTGGATCTGTGGATATTATAATCACAAAAAAAACAAGTTAAAGGTTAAGGATAAGCTTAAAACATCTTTAAATTAGTGTCTACCACTGGGAATGAACACGCAACCTTCGGATCCAGAGTCATGGGAATACTTGATGGCAATAGCGCTCACTGTTGCCCCTAATTGCTGGTTTTGAAGGCATTTCCCGACATCCTCAGGACATGGACAGAAGTCAATCTTGAGTGATTTGCCTGGTGTGTGTAAGTGCATGAGTGCATGTGTGTCTGGTTTCAATGTTCTCCAGTTAGGGCCTGAAAGTGTTTTGTATTCTCTTCAAAAATCTGTTCCTGCACTTTATGACAATGAAAACGATTCAGATGGTGAGTACGAGAGAAACCGGAAAAACAAGACACTTCAATGTTGTTTATTCACAAACTTTTTTTAAATCAGCAGACAGTTTTGGTGCTTCTGGTAGAGTTGATTCCCATTTACTGCTCGTCATTCAGTTGATAAAGAAATAAAAGTGGTTTAGCAGGGAAGAAGACATTAGTGTCCTGTCACAGGGGCAATCAGTGTTTCTGTGTGTGTGTGTTTTTGGCTCCATCAAGAAACATCCTCTTATTTGTAATCTTGTCTGCAACTGCAGCAGTCTTGAGATGTTTTTTTCAACTAGTGAACAGAATCGAAAACCTGAACAGAAATGTTTGGAAAATTATTTTGTTTCCAGACCGTCTTTCCAACCAAACATTCAATATTACATTCAACTAACTAACCTTGCACTCAGGCTCAAATATGACAGAGAGACCTGGCTTGGGACAAGATTATATTCTAACCAGAATGTTGGATTTTCAAAGTAGACTACAACATGTCAGAGCACAGTATCAGAAACACTATTTAGATTTGTTACAGATAAAATGGACTTGTAAATCTTCCATGAAAACACCACTTTGACTTGCTTTTCTATTCAGTCCTATTTAAGGTAGTCGTCTTGATTTAGACATGAAATGCTCACATTATACTGTACATGTATAGAAGTTCGATTTTTATGTCCTCTTTTCATTGGTAACTGGGAGGTGATGGGCTGATGTTTTGTAGTCATTCACCCTTGCATGTGGGTGAGAGAATCAAGTGTTAATTCACTCACAATTTATTTGGATAGTCTGAATAGTCCGTCTGTGGATGTTCTACAGATGATACTATCAACAAACTATCTGTTGATAAGGAACTGTTTGATAAGGTCATGGTTAGGGTTAGGTTTAGAATAAGGGTAAGGGTTGAGGTTAGGGTTAGAGCTAGGGTTAGGGTTAGGGTGAATTGAAATGTTACGTAGAGATAATCTGTAGAGCATCTACAGATGGACTATACAAATAAAGTGTCAATGTTTATTCTGTCACATTCTGACAGTAATCGATACTGCAAACCTTTTGTCTAGATTAAGAGTATTTGAACAGAATGCACAGCTCTGTACATGGACTGTGTTTGTAGACTGTCCCCAGACTGTTAACCTGTCAGCATACCATTTTCCTTGGTTGGGCCCCTATGGCAACGTGGACTGTTAGGGGGCACTGACTGTAGTGTTGCTTTTATCTGTAGCTAACCACTGATGCGCTGGTATGTGTGTGTGTGTGTGCGCGTGCGTGCGTGCCGTGCGTCTGTACGTGTTTGTCCACTGTGTATGCTGCTGGACATCTGCGATTGAATCCAGTCTTTTCTGTCTCGTGACCACATGTGTTCTAATCAGGTCACTTCTGCAGACCAATACAGGATGTCAGGATGCAGACAGGCAAAGTTCAGAAAGCACGTAAGGTAGCATAAATTCATAAAAAGATAATGTCATTCAGGAAGGGATATGTGGAGTGTTGTGGACAGTTGAAATGTATCTGGTGAACATACTTGAGTGTGATCAGAAAGCCATCTCCAAGCTAATGTGTTGCACATCTCTCCCCAGTGACGTTTGTTAGGCAAACTCTCGATGACCAAGATGAGTGGTATTATACATTATACACTGGTATTATACACTGCTCAAAAAAATAAAGGGAACACTTCTGTGAAATCAAACTGTCCACTTAGGAAGCAACACTGATTGACAATAAATTTCACATGCTGTTGTGCAAATGAAATAGATAACAAGTGGAAATTATAGGCAATTAGCAAGACACCCCCAATAAAGGAGTGGTTCTGCAGGTGGGGACCACAGACCACTTCTCAGTTCCTATGCTTCCTGGCTGATGTTTTGGTCACTTTTGAATGCTCACTGTGCTTTCACTCTAGTGGTAGCATGAGACGGAGTCTACAACCCACACAAATGGTTCAGGTAGTGCAGCTCATCCAGGATGGCACATCAATGCGAGCTGTGGCAAGAAGGTTTGCTGTGTCTGTCAGCGTAGTGTCCAGAGCATGGAGGCGCTACCAGGAGACAGGCCAGTACATCAGGAGACGTGGAGGAGGCCGTAGGAGGGCAACAACCCAGTAGCAGGACCGCTACCTCCGCCTTTGTGCAAGGAGGAGCAGGAGGAGCACTGCCAGAGCCCTGCAAAATGACCTCCAGCAGGCCACAAATGTGCATGTGTCTGCTCAAATTGTCAGAAACAGACTCCATGAGGGTGGTATGAGGGCCCGACGTCCACAGGTGGGGGTTGTGCTTACAGCCCAACACCGTGCAGGACGTTTTTCATTTGCCAGAGAGCACCAAGATTGGCAAATTCGCCACTGGCGCCCTGTGCTCTTCACAGATGAAAGCAGGTTCACACTGAGCACACGTGACAGACGTGACAGTCTGGAGACGCCGTGGAGAACGTTCTGCTAACTGCATCATCCTCCAGCATGACCGGTTTGGCGGTGGGTCAGTCATGGTGTGGGGTGGCATTTCTTTGGGGGGCCGCACAGCCCTCCATGTGCTCGCCAGAGGTAGCCTGACTGCCATTAGGTACCGTGATGAGATCCTCTGCCCCTTGTGAGATCATAGGCTGGTGCGGTTGTCCCTGGGTTCCTCCTAATGCAAGACAATGCTAGACCTCATGTGGCTGGAGTGTGTCAGCAGTTCCTGCAAGAGGAAGGCATTGATGCTATGGACTGGCCCGCCGTTCCCCAGACCTGAATCCAATTGAGCACATCTGGGACATCATGTCTCGCTCCATCCACCAACGCCACGTTGCACCACAGACTGTCCAGGAGTTGGTGGATGCTTTAGTCCAGGTCTGGGAGAAGAGCCCTCAGGAGACCATCCGCCACCTCATCAGGAGCATGCCCAGGCATTGTAGGGAGGTCATACAGGCACACGGAGGCCACACACACTATTGAGCCTCATTTTGACTTGTTTTAAGGACATTACATCAAAGTTGGATCAGCCTTTAGTGTGGTTTTGCACTTTAATTTTTAGTGTGACTCTAAATCCAGACCTCCATGGGTTGATAAATTCGATTTCCATTGATCATTTTTGTGTGATTTTGTTGTCAGCACATTCAACTATGTAAAGAAAAAAGTATTTAATAAGATCTAGGATGTATTATTTTAGTGTTCCCTTTATTTTTTTGAGCAGTGTATTATGTCTTACTAACAAAGAAATTAACTACATGTGCAGGTGCATGGTGCACGCTGTGGCTTCTGGAAAGTGGTTTGGGCTCTGTGGTTTGGGGGGGGGGACTAGCCAGCTGTGGCAAGGATAGAGGAGCCCACTGAGAGCTGTGTTGCTCTGCCAGGTGTTCTGCCTTCAGCCTCTGGAGCCACGGATGAGACCTAAACGCCAATTATGCTAACACTAATGATGCTAACACTAATGATGCTAACGCTACCCAGGTTAATCCTATCATAATGTATGTAGAGTGGTTCCTCAATTAAAAGTTTTGAGTTTATGCCGAAACACTTTGTGGTAGATGGTGGCAGATGGTGGTAAATTGTGTCATTCTATCATTGCACCACACCATCACAAGGGGGAGTTAGAACGCTAATCTATCGGTAGTCTAAACTGTGGCACAAATTAGGGGATTTTTCACAACTAGCTGAGCTGTTAGACTGTCGTTTTGTAAATGAATGAAGGTGTGAATGTTTCAGTCTGAGAGTCTCTCTCCTTTGGCACTAGAGTCCCGCATCAGGCAACAGCAAAAAAAGTTGCTTGAGAACATGGGTAAATACAATGTCGCATTTACACTTGACATGTGGACTGCAGATTTTTTTTAAATAGGCACGGTGGGCTTTAAAGGTTTCTCTCCCTCTAAAAACAGAAATAAATAATTCTAAATAAGAAACTGGCTTTATTTACCACAGGGTGAAAGAGTTTCTGAAACACGGAGTCCTTCTTTGTTGACGTGAAGAAGAAACTGAATGAAAGAGAGTCCAGCGAGGATAGGGAGGGGATTAAAGGTTTCCCATATTTTCAAGACCTGAGCTACTTAATTAATTACTTTTATTTAGGAAATGTACTAGTTTATTTTGGCAATTTAATGTGTTCATTTAGGCTTGGCTTAATTAGTAGGCTATTTTACAGCATACAACTGTATTTGTCAGCATAAAGCTGAGTGACTCACTCATTGTCGCTTTGGATCAAAAGAAATATGTACCAACATTTATGATTGTCTTTAATAAAGAAATGTTTTGACCAAGTTAATCTGCTCATGTTGTGTGTGTGTGTTCAGTTATTTGTGACATTGCGGTTACAATTGAGAATAGAAACATAATAAATCCTATTCATAATGAATAATCAGACGTGTGTTGCAAGCTTGTAATGTTTCCTTTTTGATTTTTTGGGGGGGACACAACACAATGCATGATGGTAGGAAAATAAACCTCTATCTGTTTTTATTGTTGTGATCATACTGATATTGCGTCATTTTCACCAACTGCTTTTAACGGACTGCTTTGCCTAGTAAGGATGGAATAAGGAGGCACAAAGCATTCCAATGAAAGACACACGCAGGCATGTACGAATACAAGCACGCACACACGCACATTACCCCATAACAACCGGACTGACCCGATAACAACCACTCCAATGCAATCAGTAGGTGCATAATGCAATCTGGAAGTGTTTTGTATTTTCCAATCTCCGTCTCTGTTATTGCCTGACACACCATGATCCCTGTCATGCCCATTAATTTCCACCTGAATATTTCTGATGAGCAGGCAGGAGAGAAGGCAATAAGCAGCAGAAGAGGGATCAGGGTGGGGCACCAGTCCACGAGATACATACAAATCATGCCAATGAAAGTTGATGGGAGCTGAGTTGAGCTGAGCTGAGCTGAGCTGAGCTGAGCTGAGCTGAGTTGAGCTGAGTAATAACATTTCACCAACTATTCACTCTTACTGTGGTGATGAGCAGTAAAGCTTACAGAAGTCTCCGTTTCAAACCCAGAGGCAGAAACAACCGCAGCTGCCTCGAAACCTTTCACCAAACCCATTTGCTACGGAGCATCAATTAACAAGAGCCTCCTCCATTTCCCGGGTCTCAAGTGGACGCCAACTTCAGGTGCGTGCCTTCCTGAGTCGTTATGGCATCATGCCCAAGGCACAAGGGGCTTGGACACGTGGATTGGTTCATTTAAAGTCTCATATCACCTGATGGACCTGGCTAGCAGCAAGACAGGCAAAATGAAGAGATATGAGGAGGGGAGGTAGTGGAGGACAGGATGGCCCGCAGGTAGATGAGTAGATGACCCCAGGGAGAAGGGACACCTGTTCTAATACGTTTTGGCGTCTTCGTGGCGACATTGTGGGGATTCAATGGGACAGACACACTGGTAGTCGTCTCTCATACACAGATACCTCTGGCTTTGAGGAGAACACAGGCACACCGACAGTCGTCTCTCATACACAGATACCTCCATTCCAGAGACCCTCGATTAGCTCAGTAACATCCAATTGCCTCAAAATCTGTGCTTTCTTTGATATTGTTGCATAACTGTAGACAGGAATTAATCTGTGTTCTCTCCCCCTACCGCTCATATTGAAACGCTTGTTTTCCGGTAGTATAGGAAGCCGCCATTCATTAGCATCAGCATAATTTTGCCTCAACATATAATGAACATATTACTGTTCATATAATGTAAGGAAATCAGTCAATTTAAATAAATTCATTAGGCCCTAATCTATGAATTTCACGTGACTGGGCAGGGGCGAAGCCATGTGTGGGCCTGTAAGGGCATAGGCCCACCCACTTGGGAGCCAGGCCCACCCACTGGGGAGCCAGGCCCAGCCAATCAAAATGAGTTTGTCCCCACGAAAAGGCTTTATTACAGACAGAAATACTCCTCAGTTTCATCAGCTGTCTGGGTGGCTGGTCTCGGACAATCCCGCAGGTGAAGAAGCCGGATATGGAGGTCTTTGGCTGGCATGGTGACACTGTGTTCTGTGGTTGTGAGGCTGGTTGGATGTACCCCCCCTCACCCTTATTAACATGTGATGAGGCCACACAGAGGGACAGAGACTATTACAGACACCTGTGATAATATGAAGTACCCAAAAGGGCCACTAGACGTCTTGTGATCGATTACCAAAGATTCTGGTAGTTTACCGGTAAACTTTGAAAGTAATATACCCTCCCTTTGCTGATAATAGTAGTGTATTCTATTAATATGAGGGTTTCAGTGTCCCCTGAACCCCCTGTATGCTGCAATAGTATACAGTTGAAGTCGTAAGTTTACATACACTTAGGCTGGGGACATTAAAACTAGTTTTTCAACCACTCCACAAATGTCTTGTGAACAAATTATAGTCTTCGCAAGTCGGTTGGGACATCTACTTTGTGCATGACACAATTAATTTTCCAACAATTGTTTACAGACAGATTATTTCACTTATAATTCACTGTATCACAATTCCAGTGTGTCAGAAGTTGACATACACTAAATTGACTGTGCCTTTAAACAGCTTGGAAAATCCTAGAAAATTATGTCATGACTTTAGAGGCTTCTGATAGGCTAATTGACCTCATTTGAGTCAATTGGAGGTGTACCTGTGGATGTATTTCAAGGCCTACCTTCAAATTCGGTGCCTCTTTGGTTGACATCATCGGTATATCAAAAGAAATCAGCCAAGACCTCAGAAAAAAAATTGCAAAGCTCCACAAGTCTGGTTCATACTTGGGAGCAATTTCCAAATGCCTGAAGGTACCACGTCCATCTGTACAATCAATCGTACCCAAGTATAAACACCATGGGACCTCGCAGCCGTCATACCGCTCAGGAAGGAGACGCGTTCTGTTTCCTAGAGATAAGCGTACGTTGGTGTGAAAAGTGCAAATCAATCCCAGAACACAGCAAAGGACCTTGTGACGATGCTGGAAGAAACAGGTACAAAAGTATCTATATCGTACTTTTTGAAGAAAGAGACTGGTGGAGGAGGGACTGGTGGACTTCACAAAATAGATCATGAGGCAGGAAAATTATGTGGATATATTGAAGCAACATCTCAAGACATCTGTCAGGAAGTTAAATCTTTGTCGAAAATGGGTCTTCCAAATGGACAATGACCCCAAGCAAACTTCCAAAGTTGTGGCAAAATGGCTAAAGGACAACAAAGTCAAGCTATTGGAGTGGCCATCACAAAGGCCTTATCTCAAACCTATAGAAAATTTGTGGGCAGAACTGAAAAAGCATGTGCGAGCAAGGAGGCCTACAAACCTGACTCAGTTACACCAGCTCTGTCAGGAGGAATGGGCCAAAATTCACCCAACTTATTGTGGGATGTTGTTGAAGGCTACCCGAAACGTTTGACCAAAGTTAAACAGTTTAAAGGCAATGCTACCAAATACGAATTGAGTGTATGTTAACTTCTGACCCACTGGGAATGTGATGAAAGAAATAAAAGCGGAAATAAATCATTCTCTCTACTATTATTCTGACATTTCACATTCTTAAAATAAAGTGGTGATTCTAACTGACCTAAGACAGGGAATTTTTACTAGGATTAAATGTCAGGAATTGTGAAAAACTGAGTATAAATGTAGTTGGCTAAGGTGTATGTAAACTTCCAACTTCAACTGTATGTGCGGGGGCTAGGGTCAGTCTGTTATAATTATCTGGTGTAATTATCTTATCTGGTGACCTGTGTGAATTTAAGCATGCCCGCATGCCCCCCCCCCCCCCCCCCCCCCCCCCCGGAGGACCTGGGCCCTAGGACCATGCCTCAGGACTACATGTCCTGATGACTCCTTGCTGTCCCCAGTCCACCTGGTCGTGCTGCTGCTCCAGTTTCAACTGTTCTGTCTTCGGCTATGGAACCCTAACCTGTTCACCGGATGTGCTACCTTGTCCCGTTCCTGCTGTTTTCGTCTCTCTCTCTCTCACTCATGCACGCACCTGCTGTCTCGACCTCTGAATGCACGGCTGTGAAAAGCCAACTAACATTTACTCCTGAGGTGCTGACCTGTTGCACCCTCTACAACCACTGTGATTATTATTTCACCCTGCTGGTCATCTATGAACGTTTGAACATCATGGCCATGTACTCGTATAATCTCCACCCGGCACAGCCAGAAGAGTACTGGCCACCCCGCAGAGCCTGGTTCCTCTCTAGGTCTCTTCCTAGGTTCCTGCTTCTCCATCTGCATTGCTTGCTGTTTGGGGGTTTTAGACTGGGTTTCTGTACAGCACTTTGTGACATCTACTGATGTAAAAAAGGCTTCATAAATACATTTGACTGATTGATTAGTCTTTTTCACCTCAATGTGTGTGTCCAACTGCGTGTGTGTGATATTCACTCGAACATCATAAACAAGCAAAAACAACTGCATTTACACAAATTGGTGGACAAACTGCTTTAACAAACTGACATTGTAGTAGCCCCTTTGATGGTATGGATCCGTCATGGCAACACGTTAGCATGGCGGGGAGGAATGGTGAATTTAGTGTGAAGGTAATTTCAGCGGCAATAAGGGCAGTCTCTTTCTCAGGACCCTGAAGTCTCTCTGTTTTGTTCCTTTTTGATGACACGTTGTGACGGTGTGTGTGTGTGTGTTGTGTGTGTGTGTACAAAGAAGACACAATAGAAGAAAAGGGAAGTCAATCACTAGTGTTCCATCCATTCGGAGACAGATTTTCATAAGAACATTCAAAAATCCACATAAGAAACAATATCCTTATTTTCCTACCAGAGATGTGTTTCCATCAAATTGACTTGTTGCACATAAAAGCCTGTGCATGATCACATAATGCACATAAAAATACCTTTTGCGCTTAAATTCCCATGTACCGAATAAAAAACACACGCTTTTTGTATGGGTTTCAATTGCATTTTCAACTCTACTGATGGTTTTCTCACAAAAATGATTGCGTCACGTAGCCAGTGTGCCCCTCTGGTATTGGCACGTAGCCAGTGTGCCCCTCTGGTATTGGCACGTAGCCAGTGTGCCCCTCTGGTATTGGCACGTAGCCAGTGTGCCCCTCTGGTATTGACACGTAGCCAGTGTGCCCCTCTGGTATTGGCACATAGCCAGTGTGCCCCTCTGGTATTGGCACGTAGCCAGTGTGCCCCTCTGGTATTGACACGTAGCCAGTGTGCCCCTCTGGTATTGGCACATAGCCAGTGTGCCCCTCTGGTATTGACACGTAGCCAGTGTGCCCCTCTGGTATTGGCACGTAGCCAGTGTGCCCCTCTGGTATTGGCACGTAGCCAGTGTGCCCCTCTGGTATTGGCACGTAGCCAGTGTGCCCCTCTGGTATTGGCACGTAGCCAGTGTGCCCCTCTGGTATTGGCACGTAGCCAGTGTGCCCCTCTGGTATTGGCACGTAGCCAGTGTGCCCCTCTGGTATTGTCACGTAGCCAGTGTGCCCCTCTGGTATTGGCACGTAGCCAGTGTGCCCCTCTGGTATTGGCACGTAGCCAGTGTGCCCCTCTGGTATTGGCACGTAGCCAGTGTGCCCCTCTGGTATTGGCACGTAGCCAGTGTGCCCCTCTGGTATTGGCACGTAGCCAGTGTGCCCCTCTGGTATTGGCACGTAGCCAGTGTGCCCCTCTGGTATTGGCACGTAGCCAGTGTGCCCCTCTGGTATTGACACGTAGCCAGTGTGCCCCTCTGGTATTGGCACATAGCCAGTGTGCCCCTCTGGTATTGGCACGTAGCCAGTGTGCCCCTCTGGTATTGGCACATAGCCAGTGTGCCCCTCTGGTATTGTCACGTAGCCAGTGTGCCCCTCTGGTATTGGCACATAGCCAGTGTGCCCCTCTGGTATTGGCACATAGCCAGTGTGCCCCTCTGGTATTGGCACATAGCCAGTGTGCCCCTCTGGTATTGTCACGTAGCCAGTGTGCCCCTCTGGTATTGGCACGTAGCCAGTGTGCCCCTCTGGTATTGGCACATAGCCAGTGTGCCCCTCTGGTATTGGCACGTAGCCAGTGTGCCCCTCTGGTATTGGCACATAGCCAGTGTGCCCCTCTGGTATTGGCACGTAGCCAGTGTGCCCCTCTGGTATTGGCACGTAGCCAGTGTGCCCCTCTGGTATTGACACGTAGCCAGTGTGCCCCTCTGGTATTGGCACGTAGCCAGTGTGCCCCTCTGGTATTGGCACGTAGCCAGTGTGCCCCTCTGGTATTGGCACGTAGCCAGTGTGCCCCTCTGGTATTGGCACGTAGCCAGTGTGCCCCTCTGGTATTGGCACGTAGCCAGTGTGCCCCTCTGGTATTGGCACGTAGCCAGTGTGCCCCTCTGGAATAATTGAAATAATATTGCCTAAATAACTCATTTTTGTTCCTGACCAATTTAGAGTGTTAATATGCTGTTTAATATGACAGGTCACCTATTTGAAATAATGTTTGCTTCTTACATTCATCTTTTCATGTTTATTTCAAATAATTTGATTTCAAATCCATATGGTTTGGTTTCAATACTTAAAAAAAAAATAACTATTGGTAGGTCCAGGTAGTCACATAAATAGATGGGTGTTGGTTAAATTGTGATTTGAATGAATGGAGCGAATTTGGAGCTGCAAGCTTTGTTCAATGAGCAGGATGTACGACTGCTCACCTCCGTTCACATGGACCGATCTGTAGCCTAATAAACTGCATGCTTTCTCACCAGTCATAGTGGGAGGACCACACAACGTATCATCACGTGACTCCAAGTTGACTTTCGATATATGATGGTTATTATGTCCACCGACATTTCTCGCATAACACATTTTTACCAACACCTGGACATACCAATTCTTGTCTAGCAAGTTCTTTCTTGTCAACATTTGGAAAGTTTACCCTACAAATAACCTGGCCTTTTATCCAACATGTGGAGCACTTTACCGGCATATAAAGGTTGGATGGAAACCTGGTTAATGTAACACAGTATTCATGCAGTGGTTCAGCTAATTGCTCAGGCTATTGATGCCTAAAGGAGCTCAACCTGATCAATAGAAATAGACTTCGATTTTGGACGTTTTGACTAAAGTTCCTGAGAACATCGATATACGCCTTCCTTGGCACTCACAGTAAAAAATAAAAAATAAATGTAAAAAAGATTGCCCAGCCGCTGGGCACAAACTCGTGATTCTCAGATGTCAAAGTGGGCTGCTCAGACTGCGCCACCGCAGTTCACCAGAATACGTGGTGATACTTGATCTAAATAGAGAGTCCTTTTGAATCATTTTGTTTTAATCCTTCCCCAAACCACAGCCCTAACCTTAACCACTCGAAACGAACGCCTTAACTGTCGACCTTTGAGTTGTTTCTGTTTTAACCCTGTAACCACGCATAATTAACCCTATAACCATGTGGAATTCGCCCTGTAAACACATGGAACGAATGCGGAAAGAATAGACAGATTCATAACACGTCAAATTTCAAAAAGAAACTATGAGATCTTGTTGAAGGAGCTGTGCTTATTGCTTTCCAGGTGTGAGGACACAAAGGATAAGGAATTCTGACAGACCACAGTATAACCCCCCCCCCCATTCTCTAGAGCAGAGCTGTTGAATGTGTTCCTAAGAGTTAGAATGATCGACAAAGTCAAAATCAACATACAGACAGTAGCAGACGATTGAGTTAGAGCTACTACCCAGCTACTACTACTGCCTAGTTCAGTACGCCCATGACATCAACTGTGTGTGTGCGCCTGTGTGCGTATGACTTTGTGCATGTGTGTCTGCCTACGTGTGTTTCCCTTTATTTATGTTTACCATCCATATTTCCAGGACAGTTATTTTGTCTGCGGGTGATTATCCAGGAGAAGATTATTATTATGCCATCATATTTGTGTAGTGTAGATAGAGAGGGGACGGGACATAAAACACCCACTACAACACACTGTGATTGATGACCCAACGCTCTCCTTAGAGCCACTTCTCACACACACACACACACACACACACACACACACACACACACACACACACACACACACACACACACACACACACACACACACACACACACACACACACACACACATATAACATAAACACACGCATGCATACACACACACACACACACACACAGACACACACACACACAGACACACACACGTATAACATAAACGCACCCATCCATACACACACACACACACACACACACACACACACAAAATTGATGACCCTGGGCTCTCCTCAAAGCCTCTCCTCTGTAAATGACAACTGCCATCTAAAAGACAACCCTTCTTCTGGTGATTTGATTATTGTTCATAACAGACATGTCATAGGAAACACAAATGGCAGATAGTATTTCTTGAGAGATGGCACCACAAACGACTCATTCATTGTTCAACAAATGTGGTTTTATATTTTAGGTTGGAGGGTCTCACAAACACTCATGTAAGAGACACACTGCTCATTCTCCATACGGTTTCATCTTTTACAGGGGTCTAACAAATGAAAGACAAATGAAATACACTACTCATCGGTTTCAGACTTAGGAAAGAGGGTCTCACATGTGAAATGCACCCATAGTAAGATCCACTTTCTGAAGTACAGTTGCTATTCAGATCAGGGTTCAAATTGTAGTTGTTTGACCATCTGCCACTCCAGGGAGGCTCAGTCAAATGTCTGAACTAAAGAAAACGAATACCATTTGAACCCAGGTCTGTTGCCATGTCTGGGCCAGCAGGTGCACACGCATAGAATGAGGAATTAGAAATAGGATCTCTATGTGCACACGCCTGTAGTAGGCGTACCAGGTGCCAGAGGTCGAGGTAGAGACAGAGTAGACAGGTAGATAAGAGGTTGAAGAGCTGATAAGATGCTTATGGTTTCTTAATCACCACAGATGAGTGTGTACCTTTTATCTCTGAATGTCAGTGCCCATGGTACCATGGTTACCTCGAACAGAATAAAACCTTAAGCACCTGAATCTCTTGGCTTTACAGTCGTGTCTGGCCAAATTATGATCTGAAAAATACATGAGCGTTATAGGTCATTACATTTTACATCAAAGTCAACACGGTCTTGAAGCAGGTCGAGGGAGAAACAAGAGGTCTGAACGAGATACTGTATGTGCTATTTGACGGGAGAAGGTCTGTATGAGAGTGAGAGAGAGAGACCTAGAGAGAGACCTAGAGAGAGCTAGAGAAGAAGCGAGAGAGGGAGAGGGCGATAATGAGAGAGAGGTTGTCACGACACCAGCACTGTTGAATGGCAACATCATTTGTCTCTGTGTGCGTCCTGAAGATGTCAGATCATCAACATCACAGCATAATTAAATGTGGCGTCCTATCTGCTGCAATTCGTCTAACTAACGTATGACTGCCCAGACCAGCAGCCATTCTGTCACCTCACTTCCTGTAATCCCCAGGGCTTTGTGGCTCCTATTAACTTATTGATAGATTTAAATAGAAACTAATACATGGGTTTCCTTCAACACCGAACGTCAACAAGGAAGCTAGGAGAGATACCTACTGTGAGTCACTGTCATGGGGGATAATCATGTCCACAGGGCAGATGAGGGCCCACTGCTCATCTGCGTATCTACACATCTAACGATACTGTAGGCTAACTGAGTTTGGAAACCCAAAAGATGGAAGATCACAATGATGATCCGATGGTCGTCACAGAATGAGGGATATGAGTTTCATAAACATTTTATATTGATTAAGACGTAATCTACTCTGGTCCAGGACGACTCGGCACACTGGTTGGAGGATGAGTAGGGTCTACTACTTCTGCAAATCTGAATATGGCACGATACTGTAGGCTAACTGAGTTTACAAACCCAGAGGAAGGGTCACTATGATTAACAGATGATCAGAGGTTGATTGATATCCGGTTCATTACGATTTCAATGAGAAGGTCATACAGAATGAAGAGACGAGGTTCGAATGTAATATACTGGGGTCCATCACCACTCAACATATTGGTCTAAACATTATATTCAAGTCAGAGAGTAGCCGTTAGTTACATGTGAGATGTTGTGTTTATCGAATTCCCTGTGTTTATTGAATGCCTTGTGTTGGATGTGCTCTGATAATGTAACTATTATTTGTCCAAAACGGTTTATTCATGCCTGTTTGCTTGATGAAATGTTTTTTTTTTAAACGATTGATCTAGAAGAACGAGTGATATGTGGGAGATATCGAAGAATTGTGTGTTTCAAGGACATGGCGTGTATTTTGGGTTGGTATTTACCAGCTACGTCAAGGTGACCCTCCATCTTGACAGGCTAATGACGCGCGTCTGTGGATCTGCGGACGTAGGATCTTAATTTGACCACTCTGGTTGCTGAGAATGTTCCCGTGCAAACTTGTAGCGGGTTCAAGGTTTAAAAAAAAAAGCTTCCAAAGTTTGTCATTTCCACTCCTGTTGTAACAAACGGGCTCAAATTAAGATCCTACCACCTGTAAAGACACAATTCAATCTTTCCATTTTATACACATGATGAAAGAACCGTGGGACACTTATATTGTACTATTACCATGAGGAAATGTATCCATGGAGGAAAGTCACTTAAGAGATTGCCAAAGGTACCAGCCATGTACTACACATGCTGACTGCATGTTGTTTAGCATCTCAAACAATGAGGGTGACGGTTCACTCCGACTGCCTGAAGGAATACCGCATTGCTTCTTCTGAATGTCTTACTCGGACTCGGACCATTTGTGAGTAGACGACAGATGGTTATTGCACAGACTCCTCAGAGTGGGTTTTATGTTCAGTTTTCCATGTAGCCCATAGGGTATCAGTAGGATGATTGATTTTACCCTCCTGGACATGTCCTGTTGAGTAGAGGTACAACCATAAGCTAGTGGAAATTGTAAACGTCAATGAATGTTAGATTCACAGCTGGGTACATATGGGAATGTATAACAATGTTGTGTGGGAGAGAGAGAGAGAGAGAGAGAGAGAGAGAGAGAGAGAGAGAGAGAGAGAGAGAGAGAGAGAGAGGTGCCTTAAGCCCTGTGAGAAGACTGAACAGGCAGTAACAAACCAATTTACTGTACATTAGTTTCAGAAAATGAGTTAGGATGAGCAGCTGTTTGTTAAAGGCCCAGAGCAGACAATAACATGATTTACATTTCATACAAGGTTGCAATAATACTGTGAAATAGTGAACATGACGATAGTGCCCTTTTAGTGTAAGAGATGTTTGAAAAGACTGCTTGAAATTTCAGCCTGTTTTGGTGTGCACCAATTGTGCACCATTTTCAGCCTGTTTTGCAGCTGTTCACCATTTTCCCCCTACATTTTCACCCCACGCGGGCCCTGGCAATTCGAGTTCATGCCAATAACATTCACCCTCTCGCCATTTGATTGACATTCAGCAAGAGGCACATCATGGGAACAGCAGAGCGAGAGAGAGATACCTGCACATATTTGACGCAGTACACCATTTTTCTGTGACCACTTTTGGCTCGTGAGAGCTACCTTCCAGAAAAACAGTTGCTTTCAAACGAAGTATTTTTTGGCAAGACAGTAATTATGCTCATAGATTATGCATGTGTGAACTACACATTGACACTTCCAGCCCAAAGCAGGAAGTTCAAAAAAGACTTAGTCATCGCCAAAGTTCTGCCTTTAATAGACCAATAAGAGAGTTCCAAACCGCTCTGCCTCTCTAGTTTTCAGTTCTCCCCTCCCCACTCAGACCACTCCCAGACAGTCTGAGTAAAAATCTTGCTTGAGATAATGCTCTTTGCTAAGAAGCTTTTTTTTTGGTTTTGGTTTTGACCATTTTGATTGAAAACAATCATACCAAGGTAATGTCATTGTTACCCAGAAATGCTTTAATATTTAGATTTTTAAAAACGGCTGCATTGGACCTTTAAACAGCTTGCAGGAGAGTGAGCGGTTACAGGGGTTGTACTAACCATCTTCTCAGTGAGAACACACCTGAACCTGCCATAGACCCATTGCCTGGGAGGAGATGTGTGCATGTCTGTGTGTGCCTGTGTGTGTGCTTGTGTATCTGTATCCTTGTGCACGTGAGTGTGGGTGTTAGTCATATGGAACCTTCCAGACAACACCAAGTCTTTTTTTCGCCTCGTGTCCTTTTATTGTGCTCACAAGCACAATAAAAGGGGGGGGGGAGTCAAACGTGGTTTCCATATGTTTGATGTGGTTTGATACCGTTCCATGTATTCCATTTCAGCCATTGCAATGAGCCCGTTCTCCTATAGCACCTCCCACCAGCCTCCTCTGCCAGCAACACATCATCATCTGGGATCTCAGGATGTGGCATCCTAATCACACTCCTCTGTTCTACAAGAGGTTGTCTGCCTCATTGTAGCTTCATTTTCTTCTTTATGTTTCTGTCAGATACACAATAGCCACTTGAGATATCAAATCACAAGTTTGAGTTGGTTAGATGTATTTAGTTGAATGGATCCTCATATAATAAGCATATCAAATGTGTGATGTTGTGCTATTATTTATTTGATTCGAGCAATTACAACCTCTCCAATTATCTGGTGTTTGTCCTCCTTTGTGCATCGAGCCATCTGTATCATTCAAATGAGCTCTCACTCACTCACGACTCTCATCGAGCCTATGTTTCGGGATAGTGGTGACCAACCAGGTTTTAAATCCACATCTCATGGAGCTGCTCGCCTCAAGACTGTCTTAGTCCGCTGAGCGAAAGGCTAGACATTATTTTGAGGAGACATCTGCATCATTCAATTGTGCCGTCACTCTCTCCTCTCAACCACAGTCTGTCTCAACTAGTGTCACTGACTAACCAGGTGTAAGGGTTTTCCTGTGGTGAAGGAGAAGCGGACCAAAATGCAGCGTGGTGGTTATTCATGTTCTTTAATAAAGGAACTAGACATGAAATAACTAACAAAACAATAAATGTGTGAAAACGTGTGCAATTTCTTCATATCCATGAATCTAACTTGTTTTTCTTTTGTGCAGTTTTCTTCTGTGCATTCTGTGTAAAACCATCTGTATTTCACTTCCTACATTACAAGGTGCTATGTCACTCACCTCACTCTATTAGGGTAAAAGAAAGAGGCATGATGTAAAGAGAAGTGTCTCATGAATTACAGAGGAGGAACTCCTTTAAGTCCGGGAAAACTCCAGGGCTGGATGGCATACCAGTAGAGGTATACCAAAACCCTTTTGCATATACTCAGAGGACCATTATTATCATGTTTTAACCACTCCTACATACAGTTGAAGTCGGACGTTTACATACACTAAGGATGGTGTCATTAAAACTCATTTTACAACTACCACAATTTTCTTGTTAACAAACTATAGTTTTGGCAAGTCGGTTGGGACATCTACTCTGTGCATGACACAATAATTTTCTCCAAACAATTGTTTACAGACAGTTTATTTCACTTATAATTCATTGTATCACAATTACAGTGGGTCAGAGGTTTACATACACTAAGTTGACTGTGCCTTTAAACAGCTTGGAAAATTCCATAAAATGATGTCATGGCTTTAGAAGCGTGTACCTGTGGATGTATTTCAAGGCCTACCTTCAAACTCAGTGCCTCTTTGCTTGACATCATGGGAAAATCCAAAGAAATTAGCCAAGACCTCAGAAAAAAAACCTGTAAACCTCTGTCTGGTTCATACTTGGGAGCAATTTCCAAACGCCTGAAGGTACCACTCAGAAATGAGTGTCCTAGAGATTAATGTACTTTGGTGCAAAAAGTGCAAATCAATCTCAGAACAACAGCAATGGACCTTGTGAAGATGCTGGAGGAAACAGGTACAAAAGTATCTATATCCAAGTACTTCATCAACATAATCTGAAAGGCCGTTTAGCAAGGAAGAAGCCACTGCTCCAAAACCGCCATAAAAAAGCCAGACTATGGTTTGCAACTGCACATGGGGACAAATATCATACTTTTTGGAGTAATGTCCTCTGGTCTGCAAAAATAGAACTGTTTGGCCATAATGACCATCGTTATGTTTGGAGGAAAAGGGGGAGGCTTGCAAGCCAAATAACATATTGTAGGGGTGCTTGCTGCAGGAGGGACTGTTGCACTTCACAAAATAGATGGCATCATGAGGAGGAAAAATTATGTGGATATATTGAAGCAAGATCTCAAGACATCAGTCAGGAAGCTAAAGCTTGGTTTAAAATGGGTCTTCCAAATGGACAATGACCCCAAGCATATTTCCAAAGTTGTAGCAAAATGGCTACTCCAGGCTAGGGTCTATTTCTCTCCACTTCCTGTCTGACTGATGTGCCCAAAGTAAACTGCCTGTTACTCAGGCCCAGAAGCTAAAATAATGTATGACACTATAACACAATTGATATGGTAGGAGAAAAACCAACCAGAATTTTTGGGGGGAGAGAGCCCATGCTCTTACAATGGAAGGCTATGGGTCATGTGCAATTCCAGCTCCCATATTGCAATTCCTATGGCTTCCACTAGATGTCAACAGTCTTTGTTCAAGGTTTCAGGCTTGTTTCTTCCCAAACAAGGAAGAAATTTGAATCAGAGGAAGATTTTTTTTTTAAGTGAATATTTAATTTCCATTTGTGATTTTACAAAGCCTGTGCTGGTTGAAAAATATTTTGATGTGGGGCGCCGTCCTCAAACAATCGCATGCATGCTTTCGCTGTAAAGCCTATTGTAAATTTGGACAATGCAGTTAGATTAACAAGAATTTAAGCTTTAAACCGATGTAAGACACTTGTATGTACCTAGATGTTTAATATCCATAATTCTTATGATTATTTATTTGAATAGCGCGTCCTCCAATTTCACCAGAAGTTGTCGATAGGTGTCCCGCTGGCGGGACGCCTAGCCTTTAATTTTAATTAAGGACAACAAAGTCAAGGTATTGGAGTGGCCATCACAAAGCCCTGACCTCAATCATATAGAAAATGTGTGGACAGAACTGAAAAAGCGTTTGCAAGCAAGGAGGCCTACTAACATGATGCAGTTAAACCAGCTCTGTCAGGAGGAATGGGTCAAAATTCACCCAATTTATTGTGGGAAGCTTGTGGAACACTACCCGAAACGTTTGACCCAAGTTAAACAATTAAAGGCAATGCTACCAAATACTAATTGAGTGTGTGTAAACTTCTGACCCACTGGGAATGTGATCAAAGAAATAAAATCTGAAATAAATCACTCTCCCCTATTATTCTGACATTTCACATTCTTGTGGTGATCCTATTTTACTAGGATTAAATGTCAGGAATTGTGAAAAACTGAGTTTAAATGTATTTGGCTAAGGTGTATGTAAGCTTTCGACTTCAACTGTAAATGATAGATTATCAGACACTCAACAAGGTCTGATTTCATTATTACTGAAACAAGATCCAAGTGGAAAATATCCAGTCCTTTAAAAAACATTGGAGGCCTCTTACACTTCAGTGTTATGATGCAGAAATTCTAGGAAAATGCTCAGCACATGGAATTAATAAAAAGGGATTATTCATCCTATTCAGACCATATTTTTACATGGGCAATACATTGGAGATAGTATAAGACAAGTACTGGAAACAATAGAACACTATGAAACATCTGGGAAACCAGGCCTGGTATTCATAACTGACTTTGAAAATGCTTTTGATAAAGTAACATTGGAGATTATATGTAAGTGCCTGGAATATATCAATTTTGAAGAACCTCTTATGAAATGGGTTAAAGTTATGTATAGTAACCCTATGTGTAAAAACAGTAAATAATGGCTACTTCTCAGAAAGTTTTAAACTGTCGAGGAGGAAAACAAAGTTGTCCACTATCGGCATATCTATTTATTATTGCCATCTAAACATTGTCTGTTAAAATCTGAACCAACAATAATATTAAGTGGTTAGAAATCCAGGGTTTAAAAACAAAGGTGTAATTGTACGCTGATGATTTATGCTTTCTTTTAAATCCACAATTTGGATCCCTCCACAGCCTCATAGAGGATCTGCATACTTTTTCTAACCTCTCTGGATTAAAACCAAATTATGATAAGATATTACGTATTGGATCACAAAAAAATGCAACCTTTTACATTACTGTGTAGTTTACCAATAAAATGGTCTGATGGGGATGTGAACATACTTGGTATACATATCTGGGAAAGAAAGAAGTGATCTCACTCCAATAAATTTTTATATAAAGTTAGCAAAAATACAGCAGATAAGATCTTGCTACCACGGAAAGGAAAATACATGTCTATTTGTGGAAAAATCACCCTGATTAACTCTTTAGTTATATCCCAGTTTACCTATTTGATTATGGTCTTGCCTACAACTAGCGACCTGTTTTTTAAAAATTGTATTAGCAAACAAATATTAAATTTTATTTGGAATGGCGACAAAATTAGAAGGGCCTATTTATATAAAAAGCATTAAATCATTAGACCTCTCACTAAAGGCGTCGTTCATGCAAAAGTTATACTTAAATCTGAACTACTTCTCTAGCAAATTAGTAAGAATGTCTCACTCCATGTTCAAGAATGGCCTTTTTCTCTTTATTCAGATAACTACCTTTCACTTTCGGTTATTTGGAAATTAAATAATCTTCAACGTAGCATTATTTTTTAAACAAGAAATAGAAAGTTGGCTGCAATTTCAGTTTAATCAACCAGAAAAGACATAAGAAATAATCCAACAAATATTGTGGTTAAACTCAAATATACTAATCGATAAACATCATTTTTTTTACAAAATGTATAATCTTTGTAAATTATATGATTAATAGGACTGGTGGAGTTATGTCACACATGCAACTTACAAAAATATATGGAAATGTGGGCTGCCCAAAATTACAACCAACTAATTGCAGCATTACCGCATAAATGGAAGGGGCAAGAGGAAGGGGGAAAAAGAAAGGAATTTGTCTGTTGGCCCTGCATTAAAGACCAAAATTGGTTAAAGAAAATTGTGATAAATAAAAAATATACCAGTTTAATTTAACTTCTCTAGGGTCTGTGGGACTAGAGTCCCACCTGGCCAACATCCAGTGAAATTGCAGAGCGCCAAATTCAAAAACAGAAATACTCATTATAAAAATTAACAAAACATACAAGTGTTATACATCAGCTTAAATATTAACTTCTTGTTAATCCAACCGATGTGTCAGATTTCAAAAATGCTTTACGGCGAAAGCATACCATGCGATTATCTGAGAACAGTGCCCTGCAGACAAATCATTACAAACAGTAACCAGCCAAGTAGAGGAGTTACAAAAGTCAGAAATATCGGTAAAATTAATCACTTACCTTTGATGATCTTCATATGGTTGCACTCCCAAGACTCCCATCTACTCAATAAATGTTTGTTTTGTTCGATAAAGTCCCTCTTTATATCCAAAAACCTCAATTTTGTTTGTGCTTTTTGTTCAGTAATCCACAGGCTCAAAGGCAGTCACACAGGCAGACGAAAAATCAGAGAAGTATCAGTAAAGTTCGTAGAAACATGTCAAACGATGTTTATAATCAATCCTCAGATGATTATTATGACTAAAAACAAATAATATTTCATCCGGACAAAAGCTTCGTCAATATAAAAGGAAAAAAAGAAAGGCGCGCTCTCTGTCGTGCATTTGAAAAGCTCTGAGATTCTGCAGTGTCCACTCATTCAGAGTGGTCTTACTCCCTCATTTTTCAGAATACAAGCCTGAAACCATTTCTCAAGACTGTTGACATCTCGTGGAAGCCATAGGAAGTGCAATTTGAGTCCTGTGTCAAATCCCACTTCCTGGATGGATTTTTCTCAGGTTTTTGCTTGCCATATCAGTTCTGTTATACTCACATATATTATTTTAACAGTTTTGGAAACTTTAGAGTGTTTTCTATCCATTTCTATCCAGATCTACCAATTATATGCATATCCTAGCTTCTGGGCCTGAGTAGCAGGCACTTTACTTTGGGCATGCTTTTCATCCGGAGGTGAAAATAATACCCTAGTGTGGTTTTAAAGACCAAAATATTGACAGCTGTGCCATGTAGATTGCAATATAGATGGGAAGAGATTTTCGATGTACCGATTTTATGGCACATGGTTTATGAACTAATACGCAAAACGGCACTGGATTCAAAACTTTTCAATTCAAATTATTATACAAAATTCTTGCAACCAATAGAAGGTTATATATATATATATATATATATATATATATATATATATATGGGGGATACAACCTTCCCAGCGCTGCAGATTTTGCTGGAAAGAGACAGTCATTAGATCATTCATTTTGGTACTGTCCATATGTAGCTTGTTTTTGGTCACAGGTCCAGGAATGGCTGAAGAATTGAAACATTTACCTGGTGCTAACGCTGCAGATAGCAATACTGGGAGTCATAGTCATAGTCAATCGAGCAATAATATAGTACTACTTTTTGCAAAAAAAAATGCATCTTTAATTTACAATCTGTAGAAAGTATGAGAATAGAAAGGTTCAGAACTTTTGTGAAGCATGACATCACAGGCAAAAATGAAGCATAACAGCACAGGCAAAAATAAATCCAGTTGAAAGAGCTGAAGGATGGGACTAATAACAACAGGATAACAAATGTAAAATACACTGTGTCTGTTCTGAACTTTTGTGAAACAGCACAGTTAAAAATACATGGTAAATAGAAATCAAACTGGATGGATATCCGAAATAGACGGGAGAGGTTGAGGGTAGTGGAAGGACAAGACTAAAAACAAACAAAACATAACTATTGTAAAAATGGATTGTGTCCGTGAAATGTATATAGTATGTATAAGTTGGAAGAAGAAGCCTAAGTGTTGTTGTTCATTAGTTTACTACAATTATGAGAGGGGTGGTAGGGTTAGTGGAAAATATTAAAGGAAAATATATGTTTCAAAGATATGTACAGTGCCTTGCGAAAGTATTCGGCCCCCTTGAACTTTGCGACCTTTTGCCACATTTCAGGCTTCAAACATAAAGATATAAAACTGTATTTTTTGTGAAGAATCAACAACAAGTGGGACACAATCATGAAGTGGAACGACATTTATTGGATATTTCAAACTTGCTTAACAAATCAAAAACTGAAAAATTGGGCGTGCAAAATTATTCAGCCCCTTTACTTTCAGTGCAGCAAACTCTCTCCAGAAGTTTAGTGAGGATCTCTGAATGATCCAATGTTGACCTAAATGACTAATGATGATAAATACAATCCACCTGTGTGTAATCAAGTCTCCGTATAAATGCACCTGCACTGTGATAGTCTCAGAGGTCCGTTAAAAGCGCAGAGAGCATCATGAAGAACAAGGAACACACCAGGCAGGTCCGAGATACTGTTGTGAAGAAGTTTAAAGCCGGATTTGGATACAAAAGATTTCCCAAGCTTTAAACATCCCAAGGAGCACTGTGCAAGCGATAATATTGAAATGGAAGGAGTATCAGACCACTGCAAATCTACCAAGACCTGGCGTCCCTCTAAACTTTCAGCTCATACAAGGAGAAGACTGATCAGAGATGCAGCCAAGAGGCCCATGATCACTCTGGATGAACTGCAGAGATCTACAGCTGAGGTGGGAGACTCTGTCCATAGGACAACAATCAGTCGTATATTGCACAAATCTGGCCTTTATGGAAGAGTGGCAAGAAGAAAGCCATTTCTTAAAGATATCCATAAAAAGTGTTGTTTAAAGTTTGCCACAAGCCACCTGGGAGAAACACCAAACATGTGGAAGAAGGTGCTCTGGTCAGATGAAACCAAAATTGAACTTTTTGGCAACAATGCAAAATGTTATGTTTGGCGTAAAAGCAACACAGCGCATCACCCTGAACACACCATCCCCACTGTCAAACATGGTGGTGGCAGCATCATGGTTTGGGCCTGCTTTTCTTCAGCAGGGACAGGGAAGATGGTTACAATTGATGGGAAGATGGATGGAGCCAAATACAGGACCATTCTGGAAGAAAACCTGATGGAGTCTGCAAAAGACCTGAGACTGGGACGGAGATTTGTCTTCCAACAAGACAATGATCCAAAACATAAAGCAAAATCTACAATGGAATGGTTCAAAAATAAACATATCCAGGTGTTAGAATGGCCAAGTCAAAGTCCAGACCTGAATCCAATCGAGAATCTGTGGAAAGAACTGAAAACTGCTGTTCACAAACGCTCTCCATCCAACCTCACTGAGCTCGAGCTGTTTTGCAAGGAGGAATGGGAAAAAATTTCAGTCTCTCGATGTGCAAAACTGATATGTATACACTACCGTTCAAAAGTTTGGTATCACTTAGAAATGTCCGTGTTTTTGAAAGACAAGCACATGTTTTTGTCCATTAAAATAACATAAAATTGATCAGAAATACAGTGTAGGTATTGTTAATGTTGTAAATGACTATTGTAGCTGGAAAAGGCAGATTTTTTAATGGAATATCTACATAGGCGTACAGAGGCCCATTATCAGCAACCATCACTCCTGTGTTCCTATTACAAGTTGTGTTAGCTAATCCAAGTTTATAATTTTAAAAGGCTAATTGATCCTTTTGAAATTATGTTAGCACAGCTGGAAACTGTTGTTCTTATTAAAGAAGCAATAAAACTGTCCTTCTTTAGACTAGTTGAGCATCTGGAGCATCAGCATTTGTGGGTTCGATTAAAGTCTCAAAATGGCCAGAAACAAACTACATTTCGTAGTGACCCGAAACGTTGAATGGTAGTGTATGTAATATATACAGTATATTGACAAAAATAAATATGGGGGATTGGTAATGAATCAGACATTACATTGATGGAAGCTACAATACATCTGCAATATTAAAGCTGATCTTCCTCCCAAATGTCAAAAATAAATACAAAATAAAAATAAGTGTCTAATACTGCTGGGTCTGGTGACAATGGTTACATGTCTTTAACGGGCTGGCACCTGGTACACAATGTGGGTACTCAAGCAATGGGGGTGCTAAGGATGGAACTATTCTGGAAGCTGGCATACAGTGTGTGCCCATCTCATGGCCGTTATTGACAGCAATGGGCATACTGAGAGAACTGCCTGACGCCATGAGAAGAATGTAAAAAAGAGAGGGAGGAGGGGGAGGAGAAAGAGGAGAGAGTAGTAGGAGGAGTACAAAGAGGAGAACAAGGAGAATGAAAGGGGGATACCTAGTCTGTTGTACAACTGAAATGTGTCTTCCACATTTAACACAAGGGATGCCTTAATTGACATCTACGGCGCCCGGGGAACCATGGGATAACTGCCTTGCTCAGGGGCAGAACAACAGATATTTACTTTGTCAGCTCTGGGATTCGATCCAGCAACCTTTCGGTTACTGGCCCAACGCTGAGAGGGGGGAGGAAAAATGGGAGAGGTCAGATAAATGGATGCACCAGATGGATTGGCACTAGATTAGAGGAAGAATGGAAAATGTGACATTACTCATACACTTTTATTGGTCTGATAAAAGATAGAGGGACTGTCAACATGAAACGCGCAAATAAATAGCCATCACTAGCCGGCAACGACCGGGTTACTCAACCCTGCACCTTAGAGGCTGCTGCCCTATATACATAGACATGGAATCACTGGTCACTTGAATAATGGAACACTAGTCACTTTTATAATGTTTACATACTTCTTTACTCAATTCATATGTATATACTGTATTCTACTGTATTTTAGTCAATGCCACTCCGACATTGCTCGTCCTAATATTTATATTTTTCTTAATTCCATTCTTTTACTTTTAGATTTGTGTGTATTGTTGTGAATTGTTAGATATTACTGCGCTGTCGGAGCTAGGAACACAAGCATTTCACTACACTAGCAATAACATCTGCTAAATATGTGTATGTGACCAATACAATTTGATTAGATTTGATCAACCGGTGATCAAGGAGCTAGGATTGTGATCATGTTGGATTTTTGAGAAGCTTGATTTTCAATAGCATGATTTATCTGGTCAGTATGTTCTGTATCTGAACCTGACGCTGTGTTCGTGGTCAGGTAAAGTGTTCAGAGTAGACTGTGTAATGTACAATACTGTAATAGTACCATAGTTCACATTTTCTTTAATGTGCTTCTCATTCCACCCACCTGTAGCACACGCTCCAGAAGGTATATCTCTCTGGTCACCCCCAAAACCAAATCTTCCTTTGGCCGCCTCTCCTTCCAGTTCTCGGCTGCCAATGACTGGAACGAACTACAAAAATCTCTGAAACTGGAAACACTTATCTCCCTCACTAGCTTTAGGTACAAGCTGTCAGAGCAGCTTACACATTACTGCACCTGCACATAGCCCATCTATAATTTATCCCAAACAACTACCTCTCCCCCCTACTGTATTTATTTATTTATTTATTTTGCTCCTTTGCACCCCATTATTTCTATCTTTACATTGCACTTTCTTCCACTGCAAATCTACCATTCCAGTGTTTTACTTGCTATATTGTATTTACTTCGCCACCATGGCCTTTTTTTGCCTTTACCTCCCTTATCTCACCTCATTTGCTCACATTGTATATAGACTTATTTTTCTATTGTATTATTGTCTGTATGTTTGTTTTACTCCATGTGTAACTCTGTGTTGTTGTATGTGTGGAACTGCTTTGCTTTATCTTGGCCAGGTCGCAATTGTAAATGAGAACTTGTTCTCAACTTGCCTACCTGGTTAAATAAAGGTGAAATAAGTCAAAATACAAATGAAAACTCCAACGGGAATTATTTCTTTATCTCTGAGTATATTTAGGTTACCCTAAATAGATCGGCAAATCCTGTATTGCATACAATTATTAAACTTTTGTCTTCATTAGAAAATCACATTTAACATTTTACAGTGAGTGTCTCTTCTGCCAAATTTGACCATCCCTGCTATTAGAATATGGTGATTTGTTTGTAAGTGAGGATGCAAAGCATTCTTA
The DNA here is from genome assembly GCF_002021735.2 of Oncorhynchus kisutch. NCBI lineage: Eukaryota > Metazoa > Chordata > Actinopteri > Salmoniformes > Salmonidae > Oncorhynchus > Oncorhynchus kisutch. Next base: position 8,907,566 of record NC_034197.2, on the reverse strand, counting down.
TTCCACCCTGCCTCAGTCTCCCTCAGTTTACATTTCAGTCATATCAGACACACTTATCCAGAGGAAGTTACAGTAGCGAGAGGATACATTTTCATACTGGTCTCCCGTGGGATTTGAACCCACAACACTGACGTTGCAAGTGCCATTCTCTACCAACTGAGCCACACAGCGAGCTTCTGCTCCGAAGGGGTGTCATTGATTCAACCTTTCTAACGTATAGACGGTATAGGAAGTGGTTACGACCACTACTAGCTCTTATCTGTTTGTCTCTGTGTTCCTCCTCTGCATGTAGGCTCCATGTCGCCACCGTACAGGTTCCATTTACTACCACCGGCCCACTCACTCACATCCCTGAGAGACTTCCTCTTCCCCAGTCTTGTTATCTCGCCCTCAGCTCTCACAGAAAGAAAGAAAGAGAGAGAGAGAGAGAGAGAGAGAGAGAGAGAGAGAGATATGAGAAGAGATATGAGAGAAGAGAGAGATATGAGAGAAGAGAGAGATATGAGAGAGAGGAGAGATATGAGAGAGGAGAGAGATATGAGAGTGAATGGGAAATGAGAGAGACAGAGAGAGAGAGAGAGAGAGAGAGAGCGATGAGAGAGTGAAGGGGAAAGGAGAGAGAGAGACAGAGAGAGAGAGAGAGCGATGAGAGAGTGAAGGGGAAAGGAGAGAGAGACAGAGACAGAGAGAGAGAGAGAAAGAGAGAGATATGAGAGGAGAGAGATATGAGAGAAGAGAGAGATATGAGAGAAGAAAGAGATATGAGAGAAGAGAGAGATATGAGAGTGAAGGGGAAAGGAGAGAGAGACAGAGAGAGGGGTATAGAAAGAGAAATATAGTCCGATGAATGCATTGTTTAGTGTTGTGATGTGTAATGGCTTTGCTGGCATGCATCTAAAACATTTTTGGAGAGTTTGCCCCACGAAGATGTACATGCGTATATATCTCTCTTTTTCCTCTCTTTCTATGTATATATATAGATATATATATCTCTTCAACGGTGACAAACGGTGACAAACGGTGCCCACAAACTGTTAGGGCCTACACAAAGCTGTCCCAACAGCGGAGATTTCTTTTTAGCACCATGGAGTGAATCCTTACCACTGCTGGCGCTCTGGTACCGCTTGCTCCGGTAGTAGAGAGAACAGTCTATGACTGGGGTGGATGGGGTCTTTGACCATTTTTAGGGCCTTCCTCTGACACTGGCCTGGTGTAGAGGTCCTGGATGGCAGGCAGCCATACGCACTACCCTCTGTAGTGCCTTACAGCAACAAGCAGTTGCCATATCAGGCAGTGATACAACCAGCTCTCGATGTTACAGCTGTAGAACCTTTTGAGGATCTGAGGACCCATGCCAAATCTGTTTAGTTTCTTGAGGGGAATAGGCTTTGTCGTGCCCTCTTCACGACTATCTTGGTGTGTTTGGACCATTCTAGTTTGTTGGTGATGTGGACACCAAGGATCCCCCCCCCCCTCTCCCCTATAACTATTCCCCAGGTTGTTGCTGTAAATGAGAATGTGTTCTCAGTCAACTTACCTGGTAAAATAACTTTAACTTAAAATAAATTCTCCCTGTACACCAAGTCAGAACTGTTGGATAAATAAAGGTGGCAAATAAGAGGACAATAAAAGCTCTTACAATATTCAATTATTACATTTTTCTAAAACAGGTTATAGGCTACATGTGCACCACCAAGTTAGAACAGTAGGCTAAGTTTGGAGGGGGAAAGGGACCAAAATATTAGGGTGAGGCACATGGGCTACTAATACCTTACTACACAGCATACACTTAGTTTTACTTTCTTAGCTACAGTATACATATCTCCCTGGCATATTACATCATTTATGCAGCAGCATACAATACATTTTTTGTTGTTGTGCTTCGTGGGCAAATTTTGTCATCAAAGTTTGTCATCAAAGCCGGTCAAAGTCGGTCACAAAGTTGAATCATGACGTCAGGGATCTTCAGGTCGGAGATCTAGAAAGAGACTGGAGTTCTCGACTTGGAATTCTGAGTTGGATGACCTTTCAAAATGTATTTTCCCAGTCTAAGCTCATTTTGTTCAGAGTTCCCAGTTGTTTTGAACTCACTAAAGTCTGAGATTTCCCAGGTCAGAGTTTCCAGTTGCTTGAACACGGCAGAAGTCACTGCCAGTGTATTGTTCTGCCTGCAGCTATGGAACCCTGACCACTTCACTGGATGTGCTATCTTGTCCTGGATGTGCTGTTTTCGACTCTCTCTCTATTGCACCTGCTGTCTCTAACTCTGAATGCTTGGCTATAAAAAGCCAACTAACATTTACTTGTGAGGTGCTGACATGTTACACCATCTACAACCCGGCACAGCCAGAAGAGGACTTGCCACCCCTCAGAGTCTGGTTCCTCTCTAGGTTTCTTCCTAGGTTCCTGCCTTTCTAGGGAGTTTTTCATAGCTTCTACATCTGCATTGCTTGCTGTTTGGGGTTTTAGGCTGGGTTCCTGTATAGCACTTTGTGACATCGGCTGATGGAAAAAGGGCTTTATAAATACATTTCATTGATTGATTGATTGACACAACATTTTCTGGCCCATCTTGTTGAATGTTTATCCTTTAAGCTTGGAAAAGAGACCCATGAACCCAGACTTGGACCACACACTGACTCCACTGATTAGCAGGCTAGTGATTGCTTTGCAACGCTTGCAGTTAGCCACTGATTCCTTCCAAACCAGTCATTGTTGAATTTGCGAATTCCAACTTATTGGGTAATGCTTATGTCCAATGGCCAATGAGCACCAATATCATATGAAAAGTATTGAAAAGGATTTGCCAGAAGATCGTTGACTTGATTAATGATGATGACTAAGATTTTGAAAGTGTGATGTTGAGATCAGTTCAATCAATGCTACAGAAGATATAACGTGATTTGACTTCATATCTGTGATCAATGACCTTGAGCCTTCTTGGATGGGCACTTCTAATATAACTCTATGGCAGCACCAAAGGGACTTGAATTTTCGAGCTCTACCCGTAGATTTTGTAGTAGTGTTCCCATGAGTGACAGAACACTGAACCAATCAGAAACTAGAAAACATGACCAACCCTTACACTCTATATTTTCCGCTGGCTGCCCCACCACCACAGAAAGCACTGAGCTAGGCTGAAACACAGAATTTTGGAGCTGCCTTAATCAAGAAAGCAAAAAAGAGACTATGTTTATATATGGCTTTGTTAACTCAATTATTATTATTTTTTTACATTGTTTGCAAACTGATAAGAGATGCGTATTGAAGTCAAAATAACATGCAAAACAGGCAACAACAAAAAAAATACATATATATGTTTTTTAGGCTAAACAGGTGGGGCTCAAAACCTGAATGACGGGTCGCAACACAGAGAGAAAGAGAAAAAGAGAGAGAGGCGGAGAGAGCAAGAGAAAGAGAGAGTTAGAGAGAGGGAGTCTGAACTCAACAACCACAAGGCTACCTCTACCTCTTCAGGTTCCTTTTAGACATCCGTCCTCCCTTTATCCTTCCCTCCATGTACACGCGATGTTGTTGACACTAGTATTCTGTCTGTTTTCGGGTCATGCATTGCTCCCTGAGTTGCTTTTTTTCCGTTTCTTGTTAAGTACTTGTAGTTGTTCACCTCCTTCACCCTCTGTTAATGTTTTCTATATATGGGAGGGATGGACTTTACCCTGTCATGACCTATACACCACGAGAACTAAAGAAGGTTACAATTTTTTACAATCGCTAACATCTTTTTGTCCAATCTGAGGTCACATTTTCAAAACTCTAAACTTAATTAGCACAACCTCCGTCTGTGGACCATACCATTAACACAATTCATGTTGTTTTCACCGAATATGCAGTTAATTAACACGTTTCTAAAATGCTTAAATTGTCTTTACATATAAGCTTACCCAATACCAAAATTATGGATCTTTCTTGTCTTATTTCAAAATGCTTGCACACAGCATGCCAGAAATGAAGACCTAATGTTCAAAACCCTTAAATACAGTATAAAGCCTTTACTTCTGCAACAACAGCAGCTCAAAAGCTATATTGAAACAGCTGATAAACATTTCTGACCCGATTCAGGAAACTAGGTGTAGGTCGCAAGTCACGACTTCACAGGAGAACTGTTTGAATGTAAAAAAATATATATTTTAAATCAAAATGCGTTTTTTGGCAGAAATGCCTTATCGAACATGTAAACCTTCATGTGCCTTAATATCAAACTTGTATGCCATCTGTAATTACAAATAAAATTGTTAAATTACGAACCTAGTTTGTTTAGCCACAGAAAAAGTGAGCAACCTTCCCGCTAGCCATGATTGGCTGAGATAATGAGTGGACTGGACATTCCAAGAGATGAGTTTGGATTGGTCTGCCATATAATACATGTAATCGTGTCAAATGCAGCTTTAAAAAAAAGTATTAATTATTAAAACTTCATAAACCTAATGTCAAGTTAAAGTGTACTGTTAGCTAGCTAATGTTAGCTGGCTGGCTCACTAGCTAACCTTATGTGTATGCTCTCCACTTTCTGGTGGACCGAGTTTTGAAGTCAGGGGAATTCGAGTATGATAGCTAAGGAGAAAACACCAGTCTGGATTATATCATCAAACTAAGGGCAACCATGCATGGCATCAGACAGGAGACGTGTCCAACCATTATGTATGTAAGATAGTCTAGCTAGCTACATTTTCAGATATTACACGTTTCTAATTTTGACAGAAATTGGTTTAATTTCAAGTGTAATGTTAGCTAGCTAACATTAGCTGGCTGAGTCGCTAGCTAACATTATGTGTATGATCTTAATCTTCGTATCTCAGACACATTTGCATGACTAGTTATAGACATAGAACCTGGTTGGTTAGCTACCTGCAGATTCATGCAAGGTTGTAACTTCATGAGTTGTGATTATGGTCCATTGTTTAGCTAGCTATCTACATGTCTTAACAAAAGACTCAACTCTAATTTTGACAAAACAGTTTCATTTGAAGTTAGTGTATTGTTAGCTAGCTAGCTGACGTTAGCTGACTAGCTAGCTAATGTTAGCTGGCTAGCTAGCTAACGTTAACTGGCTAGCTAGCTAACATTAGCCGTCTGGCTCGCTAACTAACGTTACATCATGCATTGGTATACATTGTTTACCTAGCTAGCTATCTAGCTACATTTCTTAACAAAAAACTCTAATCTTAGTGTGCCAGAGCCAGAATAACTGATGCATTTTTGAATGCTCAACACCCATTGAATATGTCCGGTGTCAGGCAACAAAGCGTAATTCAATTGTTGCCAACAGCACAGTTACGGTCATCAAAGCTCTGGATAACATGAGAACTGCCTAACCAGCTCTGCTAGGGGGAGTAAAATGGTCAGAGTGGAGTGTTCTCTCATTATGTGTCTGGAAGTAGCCAGCCAATGTTAGCCAGTTAGCTTGGGTGCTTGACTGTCTTTGTTAGGTCAGAGCTTTCACAACAAATCTATTTATTGGCCAGAGCGTCCAGTGTGTATTCTGAATGCGAAACGCTCTGAATTTACGAACTGACAATCTGACAGCACAGGTGCAGTAACCAACACTCTGGATAACATAACAGCTTAACTAGCTCTGCTAGGGCGAGTAATGTTCAGTGAGCTGTTCTCTCTCTCTCTCCTAGATGTCTGGAAGTAGCTGGCAAGTTAGTACAGATTGCACAGATCAACCCTTAAAGAGATGGGTGGGGTTAAGGCTTAATAAGAGGGTGTGAACAATGTTGAATGTGTGTAGACTTTTCTCAAAAGTGAGTTTACAAGATGATCAACTTTCAAAGCAAAATGACTTTCCAATTGTTTCCTCAAATGCAATGTATGATATACAATTCTGTAGCTCGGAGTTTCTACTTTTATCCAATGTAAAAAACTGAAATTCAAATGTTGATACAATAGACGGAATCCAGGTGGTGAGTCACAATTTTGAATAAACAGATCATTGAAACATTGAGAAATAGCTGATTTACTGTAAGTTGTGGTAAATAGACCAACCACAGCTGATTCCAATCTCAATCGGAGACATAGCCAGGTGTTGAAGTCCTTTCAATTACATGGACATACACAGTAAAAAGGGGGACTCTTTGGATTGATTTTGTTCAATGTGGATACAGAACAACACAGAGAGAGAAAAAAAATATATGTCTGGACAAGGGAGAGGAATAGTTGGACCAGGGAGAGGAATAGTTGGACCAGGGAGAAGAATAGTTGGACCAGGCAGAGGAGTAGCTGGACCAGGCAGAGGAGTAGCTGGACCAGACAGAGGAGTAGCTGGACCAGGACAAGGGAGAAGGAGAGGTAGCGGAGAGGAGTAAGAATGTGTGGTGGTGTTCAAAGGAGAGTAAGAGCTGTTGTCACTGATGAAATAAGAGCCACAATCATAAACCATGGTCTATCACTGAGAGGCTGGTGAAAGAGTCCAGCCTAATACCATGGTCTATCACTGAGAGGCTGGTGAAAGAGTCCAGCCTAATACCATGGTCTGTCACTGAGAGAGGCTGGTGAAAGAGCCCAGCCTTATACCATGGTCTATCACTGAGAGAGGCTGGTGAAAGAGTCCAGCCTAATACCATGGTCTATCACTGAGAGAGGCTGGTGAAAGAGTCCAGCCTAATACCATGGTCTATCACTGAGAGAGGCTGGTGAACGAGTCCAGCCTAATACCATGGTCTGTCATTGAGAGAGGCTGGTGAAAGAGTCCAGCCTAATACCATGGTCTATCATTGAGAGAGGCTGGTGAACGAGTCCAGCCTAATACCATGGTCTGTCATTGAGAGAGGCTGGTGAAAGAGTCCAGCCTAATACCATGGTCTATCACTGAGAGAGGCTGGTGAAATAGTCTAGCCTAATACCATGGTCTATCACTGAGAGAGGCTGGTGAAAGAGTCTAGCCTAATACCATGGTCTATCACTGAGAGAGACGGGTGAAAGAGTCCAGCCTAATACCATGGTCTATCACTGAGAGAGACTGGTGAAAGAGTCCAGCCTAATACCATGGTCTATCACTGAGAGAGACTGGTGAAAGAGTCCAGCCTAATACCATGGTCTATCACTGAGAGAGACGGGTGAAAGAGTCCAGCCTAATCTCAGATGGTCAACAGTGGTTTCCATTATCTGGAATTTCAACAAATCAACAGGTAAGTAATGCATTTCACAAGGGCTTCTTCTGTCATTACTGTTGCTATGTCTTACAGTAACTGTAGGCCACCAGTCCCAATGCAAATACATATGTAGTATTTTTGTTGCTCTAAAGGACACAACATCTTCCTCCCTCTGGGGGAAGAGGACAGCACCTCAGTGAAGAACAAGAGCCATTGTAGGATTGGTCATCTCTGACAATGCAATAAAACTGAGAGAAATTCAGGCCAGAATTGTAGAGGACAACCTGCTATTTCACAATGTGGAAAGCATCAGCCTGACTACCATCGCTCAGACTCTGACCAAAGACAATTGGAATGAAACCGTCTTTTTGAAAGGAACAGTGAGCGGGGTCAAGTAACTCCGGCACCAATACGTCCAGGTATGATGCCTATCCAATATACATACAGTAGGACATACTGAATAGCATTTACACATAATGTTTCTTTTCTTTCAGAGAGTCATGGAGTTGGAGGCTAATCCGACCCCACATTAAAATAATTTATGTAGACGAGGCAGGGTTTAACCTGGCAAAAACACGTCAGCGTGGAAGAAACGTCATCGGGAAAAGGGCCACTGTTGATGTGTCGGGTCAGAGAGGAGAACATTTTCACAATGTGTGCTGCAATCTGGAGTGCTGGTTTGCTCCTGCAGAAATGACAGATTGGTCACTACAACACTGAGTGCCTTCTTTTGTTTTTAGGTGACCTCCACCAACAACTGGTGCCAGAAGCAGAAAGGGCACCGCTGGGAGGAAACATGAGGACATTTGTGATTGGGTGGGACAATGTAGAATTCCACCATTCACATGCAATCACAAACTGGTTTGCAGCCCATCCAAGAAAGGTTTCCCTTTTCCTCCCCCTTACTCACCCCCCCCCCCCCCCTACTCACCTTTCCTCCCCCCTTACTCACCTTTCCTCCCCCCTACTCACCTTTCCTCCCCCCCTACTCACCTTTCCTCAATTCCATTGAGGATTTTTTTTCTGCCTGGAGGTAGAAAGTGTATGATCATCGGTCACATGACCAAATGTTCTTCCTGGATGCAATGGATGCCGGCTTCCAAGGTGCATAGCGAGAGACGACATAGGATGTGATGTGGACAAGAACATGTGGCAAATGCTGAAGATCGTATAGGTTAGAACAGGACTGTGCATTTTGGGGGATTTTCCCTTCTGTGCCTTTTTTACTGTAATTGTGTTAAATTTTACACATTTGGAACCAAAGGTCATGTATGTTGGATGTGTTGTGGAACCAAAGGTCATGTATGTTGGATGTGTTGTGGAACCAAAGGTCATGTATGTTGGATGTGTTGTTGAACCAAAGGTCATGTATGTTGGATGTGTTGTGGAACCAAAGGTCATGTATGTTGGATGTGTTGTGGAACCAAAGGTCATGTATGTTGGATGTGTTGTGGAACCAAAGGTCATGTATGTTGGATGTGTTGTTGAACCAAAGGTCATGTATGTTGGATATGTTGTTGAACCAAAGGCCATGTATGTTGGATGTGTTGTTGAACCAAAGGCCATGTATGTTGGATGTGTTGTTGAACCAAAGGCCATGTATGTTGGACTTTTTGTTGATCACTGGCAGCAATTTGCTAATAAACCTTTCACTGCAGCAATTCTGTCACTTCCTATTTTTTCTGCTGTACATTCTATAAAGTAATGATGACTCGTTCACTTTTAGATAGTATGTTGCCCTAAAAATGCACTCATTCGACACTCAATCCAACAAATGTAGAGTGGCGTACAGTGAAAGGAAACGGAATTCTAAAAAACAGTGGATGTCATATTGTCTATTGTATGCAGGTAGAACTGAAACATGAAAAGTAATGCCGTTTTTGTAATGCCGTCAACTGTTAGTGTTTTGAAAGTCTTAATCTTAAGTATAGGTAAACGCTTGTTAGCAATTGTAAAAAATAAAAACAAATGTAAATACATATGACTTATTGCGAAGGTACCACCAAGCTGTGTGTGTGTTTGAGAGAGAGAGAGAGAGAGAGAGAGAGAGAGAGAGAGAGAGAGAGAGAGCGCGTCTGTGTGTGTGTGTGAGTGGATGTTGTTGTTAGTATGATGGAAATAGATAAACTGTAGAGATTTACAATAGAGATGTGTTAATGTTTTAGGCCTGTACTGTACCTACTGTATTAGTACCGGTCATTTAGTTTTACTGTGTCTTCCAATAGCCTGGTTATAAAGACAGAGTGGCTAGTGACCATCTGCTTTCTGTCAACATAATGGTCACATTATTGACCATCAAGGCATGTCTTCATCTGGGTCTGTACATCGTCTGCTGATCTCGGATCAGGTCCTTCCTGTCCATATAGTCATTGTGATCTAAAAGGTAAATCAGATTTACTTAATGCATGCATACATTTTTACGTATGGGTGGTCCCAGGGTCAAACCCACTATACTGGCGTTACAAGTGCCATGCTCCACCAAATGAACTACAGAAGACCCAGTAATGTTGCTGTCACTATGACGATTGAATAGTACATAACACTGGCTCTATCTAGTGGTGGGATGGTGGCTCTACATCAGACAACTGAGTCTAGGGCACCAGCTGTTCGTCCTGCTTGTGATCAGCAGCCAAGCTACAGTATCCGTCTATATAAGCAGGCTTGAGGCCCAACGTAAGAACTACTAATCCTCTGGCATGTCAACAACATAGCTCAGGCAGTAGGAAGCTCTCTCATCCGTTTATATGCGGATGATACAGTCTTATACTCAGCTGGCCCCTCCCCGGATTTTGTGTTAACTGCTCTACAACAAAGCTTTCTTAGTGTCCAACAAGCTTTCTCTATCCTTATCCTTGTTCTGAACACCTCCAAAACAAAGGTCATGTGGTTTGGTAAGAAGAATGCCACTCTCCCCACAGGTGTGATTACTACCTCTGAGGGTTTAGAGTTTGAGGTAGTCACCTCATACAAGTACTTGGGAGTATGACTAGACGGTACACTGTCCTTCTCTCAGCACATATCAAAGCTGCAGGCTAAAGTTAAATCTAGACTTGGTTTCCTCTATCGTAATCACTCCTCTTTCATCACAGCTGCCAAACTAACCCTGATTCAGATGACCATCCTACCCATGCTAGATTACGGAGACATCATTTATAGATCAGCAGGTAAGGGTGCGATCGAGCGGCTAGATGTTCTTTACCATTCAGCCATCAGATTTACCACCAATGCTCCTTATAGGACACATCACTGCACTCTATACTCCTCTGTAAACTGGTCATCTCTGCAAGACCCACTGGTTGATGTTTATTTATAAAAACCCTCTTAGGCCTCACTCCCCCCTATCTGAGATATCTACTGCAGCTCTCATCCTCCACACACAACACCCGTTCTGCCAGTCACATTCTGTTAAAGGTCCCTAACGCACACACAACCCTGTCTTTTCAGTTCGCTGCAGCTAGGCACTGGAACGAGCTGCAACAAACACTCAAACTCGATAGTTTTACCTCAATCTCTTCATTCTAAGGCTCAATCATGGACACTTACTGACAGTTGTGGCTGCTTTACGTGATGCATTGTTATCTCTACCTTCTTGCCCTTCGTGCTGTTGTCTGAGCCCAACAATGTTTGTACCATGTTTTGTGCTGCTACCATGTTGCGTTGCTACCATGTTGTGTTGCTACCGTGCTGTTGTCATGTGTTGCTGACATGCTATGCTGTTGTCTTAAGTCTTTCTTTATGTAGTGTTGTCTCTCTTGTCATGATGCGTGTTTTGTCCTATATTTATATATACTTTTTTTAATTATAATTTGTTTTTCAATCTCAGCCCCCGGCAGGAGGACCTTTTGCCTTTTGGTAGGCCGCCATTGTAAATAAGAATTTGTTCTTAACTGACCTGCCTAGTTAAATAAAAAATATCTAAAGAAAATGAAGCCATCCATTCTGAGAATGCTGGGACATTCAGCGACAGAAAGTACTGCTCTAGACTAGATAGACTGTTTCGCCATTCCAGAATCCATAGGAATTGTGGCTTCTAGAATTTCATCATTTGATATCTGATGTGATGATCAGAGACATATATTTATTTATATCTAGCGGAGCCGACATGCATTAAGGATATAATGACAGTGCTGGTGAGCTGGTCAATTACGTGTGGTGACATTCATTGTATATCGTGCCTGATATACTGTGTCTGTCCTATATATTGCAATACGTTTGACCCTGGCCCAAAGGTATGTAATCTCCCGCGGAGTATTTGCTATTGAAACAGTTCAAGTTAAGGTGGAGCCTTGTGTCTTTTGAACTCGGGGACGGCTTTGACTCACACAAGGAAGCTGCGGAGGTTTCCTTCTTCAGTTTATTGATTTATTGACATTGATTAACTTTTTTTTTTCACCATTCATTTCTCTCGACAGACACCAATAGCATTTTCGTAAAGTATATTTTTTTGTTTAAAATTACATTTATAATATTTTACTCACATATGTATTTTATTGGTTCATTTTTTTAATTATTATTGCAATAAACAAGAGTAGCCAGTATGAGTTGGGTATTGCTACAATTCGACATACAAACTCTTACTTGTCCCCTCTGACAATGAAATTCAAAAAAAGTACTTTATTGGCAAGACACGGTTTCACCAAAGTGTCTCCATCTTTATCGTTCTCTGGATGTTTTCCAAATGGCACCCTATTCCCTATAAAGTGCACTACTTTTGACCAGGGCAGTACATAGTGAATAGGGTGCCATTTGGGCAGCATTCTCTGCCGCTGGTGATTAATAAGGATGGAATAAGGCTAAGAGCCTACACACAGCTACCAGGACACCTGTTCAGAAAATATGTTCAACAGTATTGATTAATTACATGAGGATGAACGTACCATTTGAGGTGACTACGATATGAACAATAGATGTACATTTCAACTTCATGGATCTAACAGTGACAGAATCAAACCCTTTGAACTGATCGGTTGGGTCATGGTTGTTAATAATGTTTGATGCTTCGTCAACCTTATATCAAGAAACAATCGCTTAACGTCTGTGCCTGCGTGGGCGGGTTAAGGTTTGTCTCCTCTATTGTGGTCGGCCACCCTGCCTGGGTTAATGTTTGTCTCCTGTATATCGTGACAGGCCACTTCTGTTCCAGCCATGGCTTCTCTGGTCTCTGATTGGTGGAGAGTGGGGAGAGCAGGTCTCAATACACACAATATTACACAGGGTGCATCTGAAATGGCACCCTATTCCCTATATAGTGCATTACTTTTGACCAGAGCGCTATGGGCTTAGTGTACCATTTGGGACGCAGACATAATGATTACACACCAACATGAACAAGAGCACTACTCCAAGTACACTTTTTAACTTCACTACAAATGAAATAATCTCCACCAAGTCAAGATCAAGTTTAAGATCAGGATTAAGATCAAGTTAACCAAAAGAGCACATTGGTGGATAAACTGACTGAGTCAGCTCTTACATAATGGCATTGATATAATCACGTATTCTGTCATATCAGGATTTATTACTCAATACTCAACCTTATTTCTCACACACGAAAATGGAACACAACGCAACAAAAACACAAAAAGTCCAAACTAAATGAAAACATCTTGTCAGATCAACTTTAATGCCAGCTACCTGGCGTGTACGTGCCGTTCCCCAAGCAGAGATTGGCTGATTTCCAATTATCTCTCTTTCACCCATAAGTGTACACTTGTTCACACCCCCTTATTTAAAAGCATTGGATTTTTGCAAGCATGATTTACGCCATGTTCCTTACACCAGTCAATTTTAAATCCACGAGGGTGGGTGCAGGATTGCACTCTTGGGTAGGTCAGAGAATTGGACCACAGCCATAATTACCGTTGGATTAGACCCCTCTAATATGAATGGCCCTTCCCTAAACCGCTTCTTTATTGTCCTTCTTCCGGCCCTGTCCCAAATCGACCTCTAAGACCCTTCAACCTACGCACTTGAAGAAATCTTAAGATGATTCGATACGCAATATGGTAGTAGCGCAATCTGGCCGGACTGATTGACTAGATCGCATTGTTGTGTCCAATCCGCTGAGATCGCTGCAAGTGCATAGGGTCTAGGGGTCCATTTAGTATTGAGCTTCTCTACTGTACCCTCTGCAGGCCACCTCCTCTGTGGACGAACATAAAAGGCCTATTATCAGGCACGTTTCCCATTCATAGGACCAGGAGTTTTACATGTCTTTTTACTATGGTTGAGTTTTACTATGTGACTCGACCATGTGACCTGACCAGGACAAAAATGCATTTAAGCACATCTAGGACCCAGAGTTCACTGTACATTACCCTGTAGTGTACAACACATTGTTTACGCTTAACAACAACAAGTTAACTCTCCGATCAAAAGGTAAGACATTAGAACACATTGCTTCTCGCTGGAAGGGCAATGTACATCTCCGTTTGGGGTGGTGTTCATTTAGGGCACTTTTTGCAACAGAAAACGAACGCCTGGCGTTTCTTATTGGACGAGTTCAGGTAGTACCGCCCTGTTCAGCTCCGTTTCGGCTAGTTTTCCTCCGTTTTGAGGCCGTGAACACGGCCCAGTGCTACAACAGTGTTCAGCAGGGCAGGCTTCTCTTCTTCTAATTCTCAGTTCAGGTAGCCTACTGTAGGTGGACAGCACAGTCTCAGTCTCTGCATCCGGTATCTTACCAACTCCTAAATATTCCACCCGTCTCACTTCCACCCGTCTCCAACCATTCCCTCCTAAATAGAATTGTTGTATTTATTATTATTAGCACGTCACTATAATTGTGTAGGTAACTATGGAAATGAACCAACCAACCCAAAACACAACAGAACAAAACACTGATCAGTCACGGTGAAATAATACACATAGCATTGCATGGCTTTCCGTTTAAAGACAGGAAGGCGTGGAAGTCCAAAAGAAAGAGGGTTGGGCAGGGTCTCCCAGGCCTGTCCTAAATACACTACGTGTGACCTTGCTGTGCTAGTGCTCCGGGGTGGTTGTCACGTAAGTTCAGTGTCTTCTCTCTCTCTCTCTCTCTCTCTCGCCCTCCTCTCGCTCTCGCTCCATCTCGCTGTGCCGCTCTCGCTCTTTGTCTCTCTCGGGGGATCTGGTAGAGATCGTTTGGAAGTTTGCGGTCCCGTTGTTGCCCTTATGTAGCCTTAAACCAACCCTCCGGATGGAAGAGGATGAGAGAGAGGGGGGGGGGGGGGTCGATCCAGTGATGCATAAGAGAAGACCCTGACCATTCTGGACCCCAGAACTACAGGCCCCAAACAGAGAGAAGGACAGGGAGACATACAGGGAGATACTCTACGTAGAGATACTGTACACTGGTCACACCACCAACACTGTATGGAGTTCATATGGGGGGGGGGTTGCATAGGTGGATGGAATCCGGAACCCTGTGCTTTATCACAGATACACAAATCATTCTCTCCGCACGCTCTCGGGGACACACACAAACACACACGAGAACAGACTCTCGTGTGGTTGTACTTTGAGGACTAAGACTCACATTGTGGTCTCACTGAGTAGTAGATGCTAGAATACCAGTTAGAGTATATGGCAAGGTTCCAGGTTACTGTGTTAAAGGGGCAGTATGAACCAATGCACGCCTCCTCTGCTCTAGCTCCTCTCTCTGTTCTCGCACTCTCCTATCCTGTGGAGAGGTTTAGCTGTGATCGTTATGGTGGTTGACACACTCCCCCCCCCCCTGCAGCCATCTTTGTTGTTACAATCTATTTTCAAACGCCAGCGTGTCTCCGCCTCCTCCACAGTGCCCCTGGGTCTAGATATCCAGTGACCCACGCTGGTCGTCCTCTCACCTAGCCTTGCCACAAAGTACCCCAGAGTCCTGCTCCCTTTCTCCTCTCTTACCCCTCTCTCCCCCATAATCACCCTACACTCTGTCCCCATTAGGAGAACCCTTTTTGGTTCTAGAGGAACTCTTTTGGGTTCCATGTAGAACCCTCTGTGGAAAGTGTTCTACGTGGAACCAAAAAAGGGTTCTTCAAAGGGTTCTCCTACGGGTACAGCCAAAGAACCCTTTTTTTCACAATCACCTTTACAGTCCTGTTCTCTTCTCTCCTCTGCCCCGCCCCCACGCGTCCCACATCAAGACGTGACCATCCCAATCCTGTTGTCACCCACAGTAATACTCTAACAAGGACCTATAGGTCCACCAATAGGAAGAGAACCTAGGGGTCACCCACAAATGGGGAACAAGATTGCCTGTTTCGTTTGTGCCCCCGAGAGCGGGAGGAGAAATGTAGAGTATTGTGGAATATTGCTATACTTATACATGGCTACACACGTTTATAATAGCGAAGAAGAAGACCACTGAAAAGCAGCTAGCCTACTGTACTGGCATACTATAGTAACAATATTCTCTTGGTTTGGAGGTGCATAGGAAGAGGTGGAGGTGAATAGTAGACTAAGTGCACATTAAAGAATGATGAGGAAACCATACATACTTAGTGTGGCCCAGTGCATACTGCACTGGAATAGTTAGCTGCAGTGGAGGGGTGTGTGTGCGTGTGTGTGTGTGTGTGTGTGTGTGTGTGTGTGTGTGTGTGTGTGTGTGTGTGTGTGTGTGTGTGTGTGTGTGTGTGTGTGTGTGTGTGTGTGTGTGTGTGTGTGCGCGATCAGTCTCATCAGTTTGTTCTATCGCTGTATGCAGTGATGGATCTCACAGTGTGTGGGGGAGAGGGAGGTGAGAGACGAACAGGGGAGTCTATCCAATGCATACTGTGTATCGCTCCTCCTATCGCTCTCTCTCTCTCTCTCTCTCTCACTCTCTCTCTCCGTCAGTCGATCACTCGCAGTCACAAGTCTATGAGATGGAGGGAGAGTTTCAGGTCAGGGTGCCCTCTTCCCTTTCTTTTCTACTCCTCTAGATGTTTTTTTACGTTTGATTTGTTCACCGATGATTTGTTTAACCTATCAATTGCTGTTTGTTGTTTATTTTGATAATTTTCTTCACAGTGTGCTTTTGGAGTGGCTGCTCCTGACTGGCCGAGGTGGAGGGGGGTGGAGTCAGTAAGGAGAGAAGAGGATTGGCCCGTGGGAGGTACGCATGGGTCCGGGGGCGGGTCTTAGGATGGCGTGGCTGAGAGGCGGGCCCTGTAATAGGTGGTGGTGGTGGTGATGCGAGGGGTGGTGGACGGAAGACGCTGCGGCGCGAAGCTGAGCCAATTGGTGGTTTGAGGAAGCGGCGGCGGCCATCGCTGCAGCAACCGCCAGGGGACTGGGCAAGAGCCCAGCGCCCAAACATTTGGAGAGATCCTTAGAGAAGGTCAGAGAGGACTGAGGGTAGAGAGAGGCAGAGAGCGAGGGAGAAAGAGAGGGAGGGAGAGACGGATACAACGTTTAAGTGGCAGAAGGTAAACACAAGGGATTCAGGGGAACAAATATAGAAATTGCATTTCAGTTTGAACCTCTTTGATCTCACAACACAGAGGTTTCTACTCAAACTATGTTTCCAGCCAGCTACAAAATGGATCTTCAGCGCTTTGGTAAGGAATCTACTCAGAGGAGGCTGCTGGGAGGAGCTGTAGGAGGACGGGCTCATTGTAATGGCTGGAATGGAATGAATGGAACGGAGACAAACGCTTTGTCTTTATTTGTTTGGTACCATTCAATTGAGTCCATTCCAGCCATTACAGTGAGCCCGTCCTCCTACAGCTCCTCCCAGCAGCCTCCTCTGAATCTACTTTACCATTAAGTACTGACTACTCAGGAGACAGCCAAACCTCCTCTCGTTAATTAACTGTCTGCGTGTTTGAGATAGACAACAATGCACTTTGAACTTCACAGAATCACTGATCTACCATCCCCCTCGCGTCCCAAATTAATACCCAGCCTTAATCAGGCTGATCCAGTCAAACGCCACGATTGTTAATCTGATCTAGCCCTGGCACGATAGTGGTCATAGAGGTGAAAAGTTACCGTGAGGTCAGCCCCCCTGTGCTTCTTGTGTCTGCTGAGGAGTGGGTTGGGTTTCCCTGCCACTCCGTCTCGGTGCCTTCGACTAGATATGTGCTACAGGGAGAGGGAAAGAGAGAGGGGGAGAGATTAGGAGAGAGAGCGAGAGAGAAAGAGAGAGGGGGAGAGATTAGGAGAGAGAGCGAGAGAGAAAGAGAGAGGGGGAGAGATTAGGAGAAAGCGAGAGAGAAAGAGAGAGGGGGAGAGATTAGGAGAGAGAGCGAGAGAGAAAGAGAGAGGGGGAGAGATTAGGAGAGAGCGAGAGAGAAAGAGAGAGGGGGGAGAGATTAGGAGAGAGAACGAGAGGGAAAGAGAGAGGGGGAGAGATTAGGAGAGAGAGCGAGAGAGAAAGAGAGAGGGGGAGAGATTAGGAGAGAGAGCGAGAGAGAAAGAGAGAGGGGGAGAGATTAGGAGAGAGAGCGAGAGAGAAAGAGAGAGGGGGAGAGATTAGGAGAGAGAGCGAGAGAAAGACAGGGTGCAGTGTTAGACAGCAGCCAGCCAGACAGACAGGTAGAGTTTAACTCTGACCTCTTGAATTCTCTAACAGCCGGTCCCAATCTACTCCCTAACTCGCTAACCCTTCAACATTTGCAGATCTGAATAGGTATAATCAGGGTAATGGTGGAGTTTACAAGGAAGGGTTTAGTGAATTTGAACTAGCTGAGCTCTGAACTAAGGAGCCTAACTGCAATATATAAGGTACAAATGATAGGTAAACAAAACCAGTAGTCTCTAGTTAGGAGATTAAGAGGAAAGAAAAGATACAGTATGATGCCCCCCCCCTTTCTTTCCATCACTCTCACCTGCTTGAGCTGCAGTTCGGAGTTGACCCGCACGTTGCAAATCTCACAGTGGAAGGTGCGTTCCTGAGTGTTGGGGTCCAGCGGCCCCCCTCCCAGCTCCCCTGGGAGTTTGGGGCCCAGTCGAGGGTACGCCTTAATGGGACCCAGCCCACTGCGAGCCTCCAGGATAGTTTTGTGTTTGGTACCTACACACACACACACACACACACACACACACACACACACACACACACACACACACACACACACACACACACACACACACACACACACACACACACACACACACACACTTTCTTTAATTGACTTAAAGAAAATGGTGTCTAACAATCCCACAAAGGGATTGGTCAAGACACAAAAATAAGTCTTCAGTTCAGGATGACATCACCCCCAAGAACACTAACATGTACGCTATGCTGAACTCTTATGTGGCTCATGCTAAACCCATCTCAATTGCTAGAGCTCATCACCCATTGTAAACCTGGAATCCTTTCCCTCATACCACAGAACAGCATATGGTGAAGGAGAATATGACAATGAGAGAGCTGGCCTAATGGACTCTCTGGAGCGGATCATCATCTCGAACTCAGCACACGTTCAGTTAGTGGAGTGGGACTGGGAGGTGTAGTGTAATATATTCGCCACTAGAGGGCCACAGTGATAAGGTAACGCTGGTCGTCTACAGAAGTGTTACTTTTGGACCTAACATAAGATGGTGTTTTTCAGGATCTCTGCATTTTCAGAGCGTTGACGTTGGCACCGAACAGAAACACATCTTTAGATCTCTCTGTTTTCTTAGGGTAGCTAATTCAATGTTCTGGGTTCGGGTTAGCTTGACTGAGAGGTCATATGGGTGGTTGTAATAATGTCTTACAGGGGTCAACTGTCTAGAACAACATCTATAAATTGAAGTCGACTCGTGCGTAGCTTTAGGTCTTGAAAGAATGGAAGAGCATGGTGAAGTATGTTCTGTGAGCTGCCTCTCACGAGCAGAAATATGAGTGTTCACATTTTTTGAATGGTTAGGAATACACAGACAGACAGCACTGATGACGTTGTGCCAAAATAGTTCCTATAATTAATTGCATGTTTTGCTCTTGCCTGAAAAATTCCAGTCATGTCCTACCCTCTGCCACCCCTGCCTCCACTCGTTCCTCCCCCGGCTGTCCTCCCCTCTCCTCCCCCAATCCCAAACCACCAAGCAGTCTGGTTGCACTCTGTCTGACTGAGGGGTTTATGTGCATCCCAAATGGCACCCTATTCCCTATGGGCCCTGGTCAAAAGTGGAGCACTATATAAGGGAAAGGGTGCCATTTGGGGCACAGGCTTTAACTTGAGCAATGTCTGGAGTGACTGGTTTCACGTGTGGACAAAAATGTGCACTTTTGTTACTGCCTTTGTTCTATTCTGGGCCGACAATGGACGAACCCCCTCGGGGTGTTTTTCACTTGTGCTCTGCGAGCCGAGCTTGACTCATGTTTACAATTAACTAAAGTACTACGCAAACAGACGGGAGAAGTTTCGTAACATAAAAAATAGACAAAAACACAGAAAGGAAACCATTGTGTAAACGTATGATTACGGTTGGATACACATCCATCCATAACCTTGATCGCTCCTCTCTGTATGTAATGTATATTGTATAATGTATATATCACTTGCCACTTTAAACAATGCTACTTAATATAATATTTACATACCCTACATTACTCATCTCATATGTATATACTGTACTCTATACCATCTACTGCATCTTTATGTAATACATGTGTCACTTGCCACTTTAAACTATGCGACTTAATATAATGTTTACATACCCTACATTACTCATCTCATATGTATATGTATATGCTGTACTCTATATCATCTACTGCATCTTTATGTAATACATGTGTCACTGGCCACTTTAAACTATGCCACTTTGTTTACACACACTACATTACTCATCTCATACTCTCATACTCTCATTACTCGATACCATCTATTGCATCTTGCCTATGCCGCTCTGTACCGTCACTCATTCGCATATCTTTATGTACATATTCTTTACCCCTGTACACTTGTGTGTATAAGGTAGTGGATTTGGAATTGTTAGTTAGATTACTCGTTGTTTATTACTGCATTGTCGGAAATAGAAGCACAAGATTTTCGCTACACTCGCATTAACATCTGCTAACCATGTGTATCTGACAAATAAATGATTTGATGTTCGTCGCACCGCTAGCCACACTGTCTGTCTCTCGGTTTGTGATGTTCGTCGCACCGCGAGCCACACTATCTGTCTCTCTGTCTGTGATGTTCGTCGCACCGCGAGCCACACTGTCTGTCTGTCTGTCTGTGATGTTCGTCGCACCGCGAGCCACACTGTCTGTCTCTCTGTCTGTGATGTTCGTCGCACCGCGAGCCACACTGTCGGTCTCTCTGTCTGTGATGTTCGTCGCACCGCGAGCCACACTGTCTGTCTGTCTCTCTGTCTGTCTGTGATGTTCGTCGCACTGCGAGCCACACTGTCGGTCTCTCTGTCTGTGATGTTCGTCGCACCGCGAGCCGAACTGTCTGTCTCTCTGTCTGTGGACTCTAACGTTATTTGGGGAAAGAGACAATATTGCTTCCAGATTGTGTGTTGATTTGGGCTGCTACTCTGCCCAGATTGAACTGCAGGCACTGTCGCTGTCACACACACGTCTGAGTGTCTTCGTTTATCTCTGTTTTGGTTTAATATCTGTCTGTGTAGCGTAAGTGATCTTTGTGGGAGTTTGCATGTACGTACTTAATTAGTGCTTGAGTGCACATGCATACTGTAAGAAGAGATGAGAGGGAACCCTCTGTTACACGATCAACTAGCAATCTTATCTCATTCCTTCATCACTGTGTCCTGCCCCTGGGGCTCAATCAAACATCCATTACAAAAAGCCTTCCAGAGGTTACTCTAATGATATCAGTGATCATTTTTCCATTGGTGGACACTTAATCTACATTAAGCTGTTCATTGATGTGTATTATCATGTCTGGCTGACTGGTGATCCATGGCTATTCTTATTCCCTTAACAACACTGCCTTACTGCTGTGGCGTGGTAATGGTGATATGTAGGGACGTGTGTGCGTGTGTGTGTGTGTGTGTGTGTGCGCGTGTGTGTGTGTGTGACATGAATCAGAACACAGAGGGAGTGAAGTTAACTGCTTCCCTGGGTTATAAAAACAAAGCCACTGAGACTGAGTGGAAGGTTTGAGGCCGAATGGAGTTGAGAGGAAACAAATACTATTTGAACCCAGGTCTGGATTCATAACAGCTTTGTGGTTTTACAGGCTTAAAGAAACTCCTCCAGTGGTGGAGCATTAAGAGGGCCTCATCTACCAGCATTAACAGGACTTTTTCTGCGTCCTATTCAGGCTGAATGCCTGGGGTAACAGAGAACAGCTTTCTGCTGCATCCGCTTACAGTATCACAAGATACATCATGAATGTTTGAGTGGGAGACTCAATACCTTTCAGAGAATTATTATCAAGGCGTATTTGCTCTGTCACTGGACTGTGTAGGCCTGCGCTGGCTGGGTGATAGAGGACGTGTAGAAACAGGAAGGAAGAAGAGGAGAAATATGCTACTCGGGGCATGTTGGATCAGACACGACAGTAAAACCATTTTGGGAAGGAAGCTTTTGGTTGAAGAGGTTATATGCTTGGCTAGAGTCTAGCGCCTTTGATTTATTTGGTCATCTAGATACTTTTGTTGTAGAAGCACCCTCATCTGTGTTTCAACTTGAAACGCTTACCCCTTTTGGATTTTATTTTCCCTAAGTGCTGGATAAAATGAAAATGGCCGTGTTGATGAGGGTGACGCAGGCCAGGCAGATGGGTAGAGGAGATCCGATCTGAGTCTAAATCTTTCATTTTTTTCATCTGGCACTCCACACAGGCTAAATCTCAAGCTCTCAAAGTATTTGACAGAAAACAAACACTATGTTAGCCCAGGTCTTTTGGTAAGGAATTCTCCATTAAGTACTAACTATTCAGAGGACTGCCAAGTGTCCCCTCCGAGATTAGTAACCTGAAGATGGTCACTGTCCATACGTACATTTACGTACCTTTGTTGTGAGCCTCCAGCTGTGAAAGGGAGTTGACGGCTACTTTGCAGAGTGAGCAGTAGAGGAGTTTCTTAGCTTTGTCCTCCTCTGTCTCTGGGCCGGCCGGGGCCCCGGGAGCAACAGGGGCCACTGGACCACCACTCTGGTCTGGGTTGGTGGTGCCGAAAGCCAGGGGAGAGTCAGAGGATTGGGGGAGCAGAGGAGGAGGGGTGAGGGTGGGGGAGGTCAGCATGGGACACACAGAGGGGGCAAGGGGGGAGTCGGTGGTGGGAGAGGTGGAGAGGGGAGGCAGGGGGTGTAGGGGCCCAGGCAGGGCCAGCAGAGATCCCCCATTAAACTGTGACGACAGAGGGCGCAGTTCGTCTATAAAGAGGAAACACAAGGGGGAATCACTGTCAAATAAAATGCAGTGTTAACAAAACAAAAAATGAGTAAAGCATGTCACTGGAACTATAACGTGTTGTTTACAATAGACTTTGACGATGCTGTCCAAGTGTGTATGAGGTGAAGCAGAGTCAAGTCTTTTCTTCTAACATATAACCAAACACATCCCAACCCGAGCCAGAGGCCACTTCAACTACAACCCACTGGCTGGTTCAAAGATGACACAAACCCCATTTTATCTCACTAAAGTGAAGGATTCCAAAAGAAAAACACTGGCTTACCATGGGGAAGTATTTTAGGATTCAGTACGACCTTATAATTGTGAACGGTTCCTTCCTTTTAATCTGTACTACAGCAATAACCCATAAGGGAGGATTTGACCAAGCAGGCTGGGAACCAGGGACAGAAGCAACTATGTACATATACTTGTATATAAACACATGGCATATTCAGTGGGGCAAAAAAGTATTTAGTCAGCCACCAATTGTGCAAGTTCTCCCACTTAAAAAGATGAGAGAGGCCTGTAATTTTCATCATAGGTACACTTCAACTATGACAGACAAAATGAGAAAAAAAATCCCCAAAATCATATTGTAGGATTTTTTATGAATTTATTTGCAAATTATGGTGGAAAATAAGTATTTGGTCAATAAAAAAAGTTTATCTCAATACTTTTTTATATACCCTTTGTTGGCAATGACAGAGGTCAAACGTTTTCACAAGGTTTTAACACACTGTTGCTGGTATTTTGGCCCATTCCTCCATGCAGATCTCCTCTAGAGCAGTGATGTTTTGGGGCAGTTGCTGGGCAACACGGACTTTCAACTCCCTCCAAAGATTTTCTATGGGGTTGAGATCTGGAGACCTTGAAATGCTTCTTACGAAGCCACTCCTTCGTTGCCCGGGCGGTGTGTTTGGGATCATTGTCATGCTGAAAGACCTAGCCACGTTTCATCTTCAATGCCCTTGCTGATGGAAGGAGGTTTTCACTCAAAATCTCACGTTACATGGCCCCATTCATTCTTTTGTTTACACGGATCAGTCGTCCTGGTCCCTTTGCAGAAAAACAGCCCCAAAGCATGATGTTTCCACCCCCATGCTTCACAGTAGGTATGGTGTTCTTTGGATGCAACTCAGCATTCTTTGTCCTCCAAACACGACGAGTTGAGTTTTTACCAAAAAGTTATATTTTGGTTTTATCTGATCATATGACACTCTCCCAATCTTCTTCTGGATCATCCAAATGCTCTCTAACAAACTTCAGATGGGCCTGGACATGTACTGGCTTAAGCAGGGGGACACGTCTGGCACTGCAGGATTTGAGTCCCTGGCGGCGTAGTGTGTTACTGATGGTAGGCTTTGTTACTTTGGTCCCAGCTCTCTGCAGGTCATTCACTAGGTCCCCCCGTGTGGTTCTGGGATTTTTGCTCACCATTCTTGTGATCATTTTGACCCCACGGGGTGAGATCTTGCATGGAGCCCCAGATCGAGGGAGATTATCAGTGGTCTTGTATGTCTTCCATTTCCTAATAATTGCTCCCACAGTTGATTTCTTCAAACCAAGCTGCTTACCTATTGCAGATTCAGTCTTCCCAGCCTGGTGCAGGTCTACAATTTTGTTTCTGGTGTCCTTTGACAGCTCTTTGGTCTTGGCCATAGCGGAGTTTGGAGTGTGACTGTTTGAGGTTGTGGACAGGTGTCTTTTATACTGATAACAAGTTCAAACAGGTGCCATTAATACAGGTAACGAGTGGAGGACAGAGGAGCCTCTTAAGTAAGAAGTTACAGGTCTGTGAGAGCCAGAAATCTTGCTTGTCTGTAGGTGACCAAATACGTATTTTCCACCATTATTTGCAAATAAATTCATTAAAAATCCTACAATGTGATTTTGGGGATTTTCTTTCTCATTTTGTCTGTCATAGTTGAAGTGTACCTATGATGGAAATTACAGGCCTCTCACATCTTTTTAAGTGGGAGAACTTGCACAATTGGTGGCTGACTAAATACTTTTTTGCCCCACTGTACAATATATGTTGAATATATGAAAATCTGGGTACAGAACAGAAACCTTATGAGGTGCCCGAGTTTTCCTCTCCTCTCAGTGATGTGGATTGCTTCCCAAATGGCACCCTATTCACTTTCTAGGGCACTACTTTTGGCCAGGGCCCGTAGGGCACTCCCCCCTGGTCTCATCTTATTAAAATGTATCGGAGGAAAGAAGAGGAGAAAGAAATGGGAAACAGATACTCCCTTGGCAGTGGATGGATGTTTTTTCACCGGTTATTGTTGGCTGAGAATGAGATGGAGCCGGGGGAAAGTGACACAAGTGTGTTTTGAAAAGGGGTTCCACGGAAAACATCGCAAACACAAAACACACACACACACACACTCATGCTAGGGCACACATTATTCATCCCACACACATACACACACTTTCTCTCTCTCCCACACATGTACAGCTAGTACACACATGCTATTGGTCAGCCACTCCCATGCTGTAATGCCTCTGGTATTCACCCGACAAGGCACTTGATGGTGTTCCATAAAGAGCCCCTAACTTTGGGTGGGTGGGGTGCAATCCAGAGTTCTCCCCTCCTCCCCCCCTCAGTTGGGGCACCAAACTCTCCTTCACCACCACCAACACTGTCACCACAGGACACACACACACAACCACCGACCACAGGATGTAGCTGCAGGCTGCAGGTGGGGGAGGGGTCGGACAGGACAGAAAGCCCTGCGGGATTATGGGTCTTAAAGGGGCTAGAGTGGGCTATTTTTGGGAAGAACGCAAATATTGACTTTAACCACTCAATTTCCTTTTCAGGATTTACTCATCCTCCTCCTCCTCCTCAACAAGCTCTCACAGTCTCACTGCGGAATTAGACGTTTATCCAGGGTTGTTCCTGCTGCTCTGTATAGTTCCATTTCTCCAAACCTCAAATTTCAAAATGAAGGGCTAAGTTTAGCGTTATCCCGAATGGTTAAGGTAAGGGATAGGGTTAAGAAAAAAAACTCAATCCACCACTGGGCTCGAACACACCTCCTTCTGATCCAAAGTCATGGGATTACACCCAAGCCTCCTTGATCGGCGCTTACTGTTGCCCCTAGTAGCCATCTTTGAATGGATTTCCCGATGTCTTCAAATCAAATCAAAATCAAATCAAATCTCATTGGTCACACATATTTAGCGGATGTTATTGCAGTTGTGGCGAAGTGCCTGTGTTCCCGGGTCCAACAGTGCAGTAGTGTCTAACAATTCACAACAATACACACAAATCTAAAAGTAAAAGAATGGAATTAAGAAAAATATAAATATTAGGACGAGCAATGTCAGAGTGGCTTTGGACATCAGGACATGGACAGACGTCCAATTTCGAAGTCAACCTTGAACATAAAGCGCGGCTGCATCAAAGACCTGGGTGATGGGTGTGTCGGGGGTGTGTGGGGCGATGGGGGAGTGTTTACGGCTGGGAGGGTTCATACAAAAAAATTATACGAATACAAATAATGTTCTGTTGTCACATAAATAGGTGCAGTGAAACGTGTTGTTTTACAGGGTCAGCCATAGTAGTACTGCACCCCTGGAGCAAATGAGAGTTAAGTGCCTTGCTCAAGGGCACCTCGACAGATTTTTGACCTTGTCGGCTCGGGTATTAAAACCAGCGACCTTTGGATTACTGGCCCAACGCTCTAACCGCTAGCAACATCAGAGCAGAGGAAGGAGAGAGGGTGTGAGCGTAAAGCTGAACTTTACCCTCTAAGATTGTTCTAGAAAATGACAACACGTAAAACACGCGCGTGCACGCTCACACACAAGCTCCTACACACATGTACACAGCAGGCTCTTAAACACACTCCTTGCGGCCCCCTTCTGTCAGATCTCTCGCACGCACACACACACACGTACACACACACGTACACACACACACACAATCACGGTACGTCAGCACCCCGATGGAAGAGCGCTGGCCTCCGACCGTGTATTGAAGTTGATCCCATAGCGTCCTGCATGTGGTTTATGTTAAGCTAAAGAGAGAAGGAGGGAGGAGGGGATGAGAGATCGTAATAGGGGATTTCATGATCCTCTATGGGCTGGAGGAGAGCTATGCTGTTAAGAACTTTCATTTCAATGCATCATTTCAATATACTTCCTTGTTATTCATCACAGTCACTCCTACGGGTGGTTTCTCCCCCCTGAAACCGAGTTCAACTAGGTCTCAGCGTTCGGTAGGTTTTAGAATACATTCCCAATGATTTATGCAACCTAAATGTATGTAATGCGACGGATTCCACTAGTGCTTTTAACACAAATGTCTTTATTGTTTATGCATTGTAATACCCATGTATTTTTGTATTTGATTACCCTTTGGGTATTGAATTTGAATCCTATGGTTCACCCCCCCAGACTCGGCTCAGCTTTTCATGTTTCAAACATGTTTCGGCAGACATATCGCATTGATTCCCAGCCTCCAGAAAAAAAGAATCGGATCCTCAATTGATCAGGTTTTTCCCAATTACAGATGGATAACTTCTATTACAGATGGATAACTTCTATTACAGATGGATCACTCCAATTACAGACGGATCGCTCCAATTTAAAAGGCCAGTAGAGAAAATAACACAGGCGCACACGCACCCACACACACAACCACATACCCACCCACCCACCCACCCACCCACGCACCCACACGCACCCACACACACGCACCCACACACACACACACACACACACACACACACACACACACACACACACACACACACACACACACACACACACACACACACACACACACACACACACACACACACACACCGACTACAAACTACAACCAGATGCTTTAAAGTTCTCCTCAGTATAATAATGCTGTTATTCAGCATGATGATTAAAGAGTGAAGAGGGTGTGGGCTAGACAGCTGAGACCAGGGGGGGGGGTCATCAGATAGGCATCCATTGCGTTAGAAGATACCAGACGTCTACCATCAATCCATCCTGTAGCTGGCTCTCTATATGGGGATACAGACAGGTATGGAAGAAAGAGAGGGAGGATTGGCCGATAGCTGGACAAGATAAGAAGTGACAGGGAAAGAGGCAGAAGTAGGGATAGAGATGGCTTATGTTAAGGAAAAAAGCTTGTATATCTGCCAATTTTTTTTCTTATATATATATTTTTTTAAGTTTTCTTCATTTAATGGTCATTACAATTTAATGCGGAAGGAGAATCAAAGAGATGTGTTTTCAATAACATAGTAAAAGTTGCTCAAGGGGGACTACTGCCTCATCCATCCAAAAACCATGTGCTAAACTAGCGCCATTGTCCTGGAAGGACAAGACAAATTAATAAATGTTCACTAACGATAAATTCAATACATACGTGCCAAAACACTAGACAGAAAGCATACCAATACCACATTTTTAAATATAAATACATAAAGCATCAGATGTTAGTTACAAACTCAGAGAAAGTAGCTAATGAAATAAAACATTTGATCTGTTTGGTAGCTACAGTACACTGTCTGAACACATGAGCATAGTGCTGGCTAGTTGTGGTACTGCCAGTAGCCAGGTGGGTGTGCTGGGATAAGGTGTACCCCCTTTGAGTGGTCCGGTGTTATGTTCACAGGAGGAGATAAGGGGCCTGTGCACAGGGTCAGAAGGAGGGTGTACCCCTTGTGTGTGGTTCCCCTCCAGCCCTCTCCTCCCTGGCTGTGTTACAGGAGTCCATGCTCAGAGTCCATGCCCTGACATATTGAGGCTACTCTGAGGGCAAAAGGGAGTGAGGGAGGGTAGGGCTAGAATGCTTCCCACAATTGTGTCAAGTTGGCTGGATGTCCTTTGGGTGGTGGACCATTCTTGATACACACGGCAAACTGTTGAGTATGGGGAGGAAGGTGCTCCTAATGCTTGGTATACTTAGTATATATAATTAATTTATAAGTCCAAAAATGGATGTTGCAACTAAGGATTCTAGCGTTAATGATTAATGAATGGAGAAACCCAACACTTTTCTAACGAGCACTCAGCATCATTTATAATGCAGCATGGTGCCTTCTCCTCTCCTCCTGGACTCCGTATTAACTGTGACTCAGATACACACGCAGGCTCCCAAGCGTCACTCAGCCTGGGTGGAAGGGCTGTCGACTTACACTAGCAAATAAACATTTATGCTGTACGGTGTGGGGGGTAAAAGTTATAGACTACAGTTCAACTCTTCCGTTTTACAACCAACATCTCATTAGGATATTGCAGTGATTGGTAGCCGTGTATAGTTTATGTGAGCAGTGTATGAGATCCAGATCAACTTCCTGTTATTCAACACTACTCTACAGTATGCGTGCAGTAATGTAACTATAGCCCTCAAATGAAAGTCATCTCTTTAAATAACTTTGGGTGTGTGGAGTAAGCACACTGTAAGCACACTGGGCGCAGCTTGGCGGGTGGCTTTACTAGGGCTCTCATTAGAGAGGGAGGGAGAGGAGTCAGAGGAGGGGAAGGTGAAGCAGGAGGAGGAGAAGGAGGAGAAGAAGGAGGAGGAGAAGGAGGTAGATGAGAAAGAGGAGTAGGAGCAGGAGGAGAAGGAGGAAGAAGGAGGAGGAGGAGAACGACTGAGGGGGAGAAGGAGAAGGGGGAGGTGGATGAGAAAGAGGAGTAGGAGCAGGAGGAGAAGGAGGAAGGAGGAGGAGAACGACTGAGGGGGAGAAGGAGAAGGGGGAGGTGGATGAGAAAGAGGAGTAGGAGCAGGAGGAGAAGGAGGAAGGAGGAGGAGGAGGAGAAAGATTGAGGAGGGGGAGAAGGAGAAGGAGGAGGTGGATGAGAAAGAGGAGTAGGAGCAGGAGGAGAAGAAGGAGGAGGAGGAGAAAGATTGAGGAGGGGGAGAAGGAGGAAGGAGGAGGAGGAGGAGGAGAACGATTGAGGGGGAGAAGGAGAAGGAGGATGTGGATGAGAAAGAGGAGTAAGAGCAGGTGGAGAAGAAGGAGGAGGAGGAGAAAGATTGAGGAGAGGGAGAAGGAGGAGGTGGATGAGAAAGAGGAGTAGGAGCAGGAGGAGAAGGAGGAGGGAGGAGGAGGAGAAAGATTGAGGAGGGGGAGATTAAGGAGGAAGGAGGAGGAGGAAAAGGATGAGAAGGAGGAAGAAGGAGGAGGAGGAGGGCCACGGCTGCTCTCTCTTTAAAACAGCTAGCCTCTTCTTGTCCCTGTATAGTAAAGGCTCAGCCAAACCCGTCTGCTCTCTTCCAAACCCAAGAGAGCTAAAGACCTTCTCTCTGGAGAACCACTGACCACAACTCAACCCCAGGCTTTTCCTTCACAGTCCCCCAAGGGCCAGTAACTGATCTTAGTACAGTACAATAACAACAAGCCCATATAATCCATCTCACAAACAAATATCTCAACTGGAATGTCTATTATTAGCACACTTCCATGAAATTCTCTGAAAAGATATTCAACCTTCAAATATAATATGTATTTCAATAGAACACATTGCACATTCTGAAGTTCAATAGTCATATCTCAAAGTCCCAGTAGAGGAAAATCAGACAAAACAAAACACACTTTACACAGTAAATCAATCTGTATCAACCATCACACAGAACTGTAACGTCTGAAAATCAGACCAAACAAACAGAGTAAAACAATCTGCATCGACCATCACACAGAACTGTAACGTCTGAAAATCAGACCAAACAAACAGAGTAAATCAATCTGCATCGACCATCACACAGAACTGTAACGTCTGAAAATCAGAACAAACAAACAGAGTAAATCAATCTGCATCGACCATCACACAGAACTGTAACGTCTGAAAATCAGACCAAACAAACAGAGTAAATCAATCTGCATCGACCATCACACAGAACTGTAACGTCTGAAAATCAGACCAAACAAACAGAGTAAATCAATCTGCATCGACCATCACACAGAACTGTAACGTCTGGGCTTCCGGTGACGCAACTTGGGAAATGGCTGCCTAGTTTTTCATACTGCACATCGGTTGGGTATTCCCCCCCCCCCCCCCCTAAATTCAAGTATTTACTCTGAGCATTATAATAACTTACGCAAAATGAAAAAGGGGAAAATAGGAAAAGACCGCGGAGCTACAACAACAGCCCGTAACAAGACAGCAGAAGATATAATCATCGATGAACCCGAGATGGCTAATGCTAGCGCAAGTAAGATAGCAGCAGCAAAAGAACCCTCATTTAAATGAGGTGATGAAGGAGGAATTGCGAGAGGCGCTCACAGGCTTACGAGTGGTACTTCGAGAAGATGTAAGAAAAGAACTAAATGAGTTCAAGAAGGACATTAACCAGAAACTTGAAGAAAACAAATGAGAACTTCACAGCATATCTACAAGAATGGGGGACTCAGAACAGCGCATTGGGGAAACAGACACATGGAACTCAGCAGTCAAGGAAATCCTTGTACAGTCACTGAAAAGCCAACAAGCACTACAGGCCAAAGTGACAGAACTCGAAGGTTTCTCACGTCGAAACAACAGTAGACTTTAAAACGTAGCAGAGGCCGCAGAAAAATACTCTATGCCCAAATTCGTGGAGGGTCTATTCAAGGGCATACTTGAAGACGACACTGACCTGGGAATCGAGAGAGCACACCGAGCTCTGGCCTCAAAACCCCCCAGCGGCGCCCCACCAAGATCCATAGTAGTACGGTTCCTAAAATTCTCAGTCAAAGAGAAAGTCTTACATGCAACCTGGAAAAAGCCTGTTAACTTCCAAGGCCAACGAGTGTTCTTTGATCATGACTACACGGGAGAGATACTGAAAAGAAGGAAAGAATACACCCCCATTAAGAAAGCACTCAAAGAGAAGGGTATTCGCTTCCAAACAACCAGACCCGGCAAAAATGCGGGTATTTCTGGAAAATGGCACGGTTACATACGAGCATGCAGACGAGGCGGCTGAGGACCTGAAGTCAAGCGGCTTCCCAGTGGAGTATACCGCCAGGAGAAAGGTGACATCACCAACGGAAAGACTCGAGCAAGCTCTCCCACGGATCGTTGTCGACAAGCAGGGTCATGGAGAAAGAGGGAAACCATCTCGGCGAGAGGACGTTCACATCCGAGAGAGACTCAGGCATTTCCAACGGGAAGATGGAAGACACTGAATCGGATTTAACAGAATGAATAGTTACCGCGAGCTGTGAAGACTTTGGGTTGCTACGGTTGACATTGCAATAGGTCAAATATCTCCCCTATTTTCCCCCAATGCTGAACAAGGGTGAGTAGACAAAAGTATGTGTTCTTTATGAGCACATTAAGTAGCGTCACGTTAATAACATATATATTAACTAAGGATTAATGACACATTGACGGGGCGACAGAAGCGCATATCAAGGGGAGGATTCATGATATGCAAGCATGACCGATATAGTTTTCACTTGTAATTAACCGATGTGTATAAGCGACAAAATAGGCGCCCTTATTATTTTCGGTTCCACCAGGTCTCGTTTGTGACTACGTCACACATTTTCATATCTGAGCGAGGGGCTCATCCTGCGGACAGGATCGTCCCCTCAAACCCCGGAGGCAAGAGACAGTCCTCTGACATGGTAGTCCAAATACCAAAGTATTTTCCTACTTTGGTTTACTTTATTATCGTTCTTGATGTTTCGTTCATTTTTAGGCTCATGATATGCAGGCAGATATGGCGCACAGTTTTTTTTTATTGATATCGATGCATCATGGGGAATTTAAGGTCATCAGTCTCAATGTAAACGGACTGGGGAGTGCCGTCAAGAGAAGTAAGGTCATCAGTCTCAATGTAAACGGACTGGGGAGTGCCATCAAGAGAAGTAAGGTCATCAGTCTCAATGTAAACGGACTGGTGAGTGACATCAAGAGAAGTAAGGTCATCAGTCTCAATGTAAACGGACTGGGGAGTGCCATCAAGAGAAGTAAGGTCATCAGTCTCACTGTAAACGGACTGGAGAGTGCCATCAAGAGAAGTAAGGTCATCAGTCTCACTGTAAACGGACTGGGGAGTGCCATCAAGAGAAGTAAGGCCATCAATCTCAATGTAAACGGACTGGGGAGTGACATCAAGAGAAGTAAGGTCATCAGTCTCACTGTAAACGGACTGGGGAGTTGCAATCTTGAACCCAAATGCAGTTAATTTTGAGTTTATGTCAGAAATTAAAGTCAAGGATGGTAGATTTATACTTGTTAAATGTAAACTGGATAACAAGGATGTTACTGTTTAATGTATGTTTAATGTAAGTTGAATGTATACGCACACCCAGGGAGTGACATGGTCTTCTACGGGAAGGCGTTTGATTTAATTGCCACAGAAACCACTGGCACTCTTATCTGTGCAGGGGATTTGAACACCATTCTAAACTCAAAATTGGACAGAACAAATCAAAATAAGAACTGTGACGTCTGAAAATCAGACCAAACAAACAGACTTTACACAGTAAAACAATCTGCATCGACCATCACATGGAACTGCATGGTAGTAGCCAGGCTCTGCTCAAGCATGGGAATTATTTTCCTCTCCTCTCACCCTCCCTGACCACAGCCCACAGTGTCTGTGTGTGTGTTTTCACACGAGTGCATGTGTGTGTATTTGTACGTGCCTATGTGTGTGTGTGTGTCTTTGCGTAGCATGTGTGTATGTTATCCTATGGACCCCACTATATGAACTACAGTGACCGCCCAGCCAGACCCACCCACCCATTCTTCATCCTCCAGACAAGGCTCCTCCAACTGCAACATACCCCAGCTGGGACCACAGCTGCTGGCCCTCACAGGCCCTGGTTGTCCCCCTCCATGGAACTGATGTTGTGAAACTGGTATTGTGAGACTGCATCAAACACCGAGTGCACTGGGATACACACACAATCGTAGCTAGGGAGAGAGAGAGACACACGCACTCACTGACATTCAGGGAGATGGCAGGGCTTCCAGGGTCACAAGAAAGAGTCTTGGATGGAAAAATGCATTCTTTCACATGTATCTGCTTTCACATTTAGATCATGGTAGGCTTGTTTTGACTGCTTCCCTCTGGAATTATCTCATTAATTGAGGCTGGAGTGGAGTTGGACACTGAAACCTCTGTGACTGCAAGGCTGTAGGCTATATAGACGGTCAGACTGGCCTCTTAAGACCTTGTTGCAGTATTGTGCCGACCCACAATTCTAGAAACTATGGTAGGTGAATAACCAGGCCAGATCAGCACAGCTTGGTTTGGTTTTAGTCCCCTTTAGAGCTATGTGGTCACCCATTAGACCCCTTCAGAGGACTGGACCCCTGTCCAGTCCTTCTGTCACGACACCATATGATGTCTCATGCTTCTAGCGTTGGGTTAAAGTCAGAAGAGAGATATGAAAACACCCTTGGGGTGAAGAAAGGCAGCCACATCAGAATGTTAAGCCCCTCACCCTCAATTAGGAGTTCTGATATGACTGGGCAGAGGGCGGTGCGACTGACGGACTGCAGGATACAGATCACGCTTTGAGGCAGAGAGACTGCCCTCATAAGCATGTTTCACTAGTGCAGCGACCCAAACTGCACGAGGTTGGCTGAGATATTTCATTTTCACGTTGTCCTTTCAAGTATGGTGGAATGTGTACGCAGGCCAGTCCAGTACAGCTCAGTTTGGCTCGGCTCCGTTTGACTCAGTAGCGTGGAAATGGCTTTAGTTCTTGGGGGTAAGTGGAAACAAAGCCACAAAAACGATATGAAACAAACTTAGGGAGAAGAAAGGCAGAGCCCTTCAGTTAGGAGTTGTGACACCGTATGATGTCTGTTGGTCCCTGTCCTTTATCCGTTTCTATGTTATTGTTTCAGCTTTTTCTGATGACACCTGCCCTGTGTTTCCCTGGGGAAATCATGGTCAGTGCAACCTTTTTCAAATGCCAACACCAGATTCAAAATATGCCCCAGTTATTTTATTATGACGTGTTTGATTCAGGGGAGGGACGGAGATGGACAGAGTGAGGGAATGGAAAGTTCCGGGTGGAGAGAGAGAGAGAGGAGCATTTACATTTGAGTCATTTAGCAGACACTCTTATCCAGTGTGACTTACAGTAGTGACTGCATACACTTCATACTTCTTTCCCCCTCTGTGCTGGTCCCCCCTGGGAATCAAACCCACAACCCTGGCATTGCAGGCAACATGCTCTACTGACTGAGCCACTCCGGGACCAGAGAGTATGGCAGAGACTGAGGCAGAAAGAGAGAGCGAGAAAGACAGGCAGAAAGAGAGTGAGAGACCGGCTTCCCAGCGACAGAGAGCGAGAGAAAGAGCGCAAGAGAAAAAGAGCAACACCCTCCACCTTGCCCTCTATCCCTAACAACCAACCTGTCACTCCAATAATCTGACAACAACACTGAATTACATTAGATTAGACTGATTAAACTGATGTCAGCTGTGATCTTTCCATACCAATAGCTGTCGTCCGACAGCTAAGCCGTCTCTCTCACCCGCTCTCTCCCTCCCTCCCTTAGCACCCTCTACCTCCTCCCAGACCCCACAGTTTATTTTGACTGTGTGACAAATCACACTCTAATACCTAATAAAACACGACCCATAACTATAAACACACCGAAGGGGGTCCGAATTAAAGAGGCCAAGAAAAGCTGCCACGTTATGGTGCCATTGTGAGAACTGCAAATTCACCGGTTTGTTTCTCTGAGGTCCAGCTTTAAATAGGTAGAGATATGGGACCAGGCTACTTAACAGGACAAGCATTGTAGAAGCCTTTCATTGTTTTGAAGGCAACACAGCATTAGTAGTGCAATACATTCCTTTACAGAACTCCAAGATCGTTATTTCAGATCCAACAATACACGCTGCTGCTGTCCTCAGATCGACCTGCTGGTTGGCAGGAGAGGTTTTCCACAATGTGCTACTCGCGCGTCTCTGCTCAAAAGGCCATATTCAAATTCTGATAGAAATGAGTCCTTCCTTTTTCCCTTCGCTGAAGTATTCACTGACACGTTTGGGATCAAGGGTTTCCACCATACAGCTTTCACCAGTCCTGTCATGTCTGATCACAAGATCAGCTGTTAGCCTACTTCAATGAAGGGAGGAAGGAAGGATGCATTTGTAAAGTATTTTAACTTGGAGCTTGGTTCTGCAAGAATTTATAACCAGAGCTCCCCTTTCTAAGTCCTTGGGCTCTACTTGCAGCTGAGATTTTGGTCCAGTATTTATCTGTGTGTTTGTCATCTCAGGGTTAGGGAGACAGCCGTGACTAAGTAACTATGTATTTCTAAGGTATTTGAAAAAAGGAGTTAGTCTCTGCATTGGAGTTAGAGACAAAAAATAGTCCTTAGTGAGTTTCTGCTTCTCTCGCTGTTTTTGGTCCAGCTTCTCTCTGTGTGTTGGTCATTTTATTATTGTCATCTCAGGGTCAGCTGGACAGCAGTGACAGAGGAGATCTGGGCCTAAACAGAGTCTGTGGTGCTTTGCTGATGCTGTGCTGGTGGGAATGTGGGAGGAGCAGACTCTAGCCATCAATTCAGGTCAGAGTTAGACCCGACCACACAGAGAGAGGAGCCATGAAGGACCAGAACAACATACTTCAAGGCCTATGTGATTGTTATTCCTCCATGTCAGTGGAGAGCTATTCATATCTCCCTCAGCCCACAATGGTCAGTTAAGTTCCCTATGGATTGATAAGACTAACCTTATTAAAACATGGATGTAGTAGAATGGATGTAGTAGAATGGATGTAGTAGAATGGATGTGGTAGAATGGATGTGGTAGAATGGATGTAGTAGAATGGATGTGGTAGAATGGATGTGGTAGAATGGATGTAGTAGAATGGATGTGGTAGAATGGATGTGGTAGAATGGATGTAGTAGAATGGATGTAGTAGAATGGATGTGGTAGAATGGATGTAGCAGAATGGATGTAGTAGAATGGATGTAGTAGAGTGGATGTAGTAGAATGGATGTAGTAGAATGGATGTAGTAGAATGGATGTGGTAGAATGGATGTAGTAGAATGGATGTAGTAGAATGGATGTGGTAGAATGGATGTAGTAGAATGGATGTGGTAGAATGGATGTGGTAGAATGGATGTAGTAGAATGGATGTAGTAGAATGGATGTAGTAGAATGGATGTGGTAGAATGGATGTAGTAGAATGGATGTGGTAGAATGGATGTAGTAGAATGGATATAGTAGAATGGTTGTAGTAGAATGGATGTGGTAGAATGGATGTAGTAGAATGGATGTGGTAGAATGGATGTAGTAGAATGGATGTGGTAGAATGGATGTAGTAGAATGGATGTAGTAGAATGGATGTGGTAGAATGGATGTAGTAGAATGGATGTGGTAGAATGGATGTGGTAGAATGGATGTAGTAGAATGGATGTGGTAGAATGGATGTAGTAGAATGGATGTGGTAGAATGGATG
The DNA here is from genome assembly GCF_002021735.2 of Oncorhynchus kisutch. Taxonomy (NCBI): domain Eukaryota; kingdom Metazoa; phylum Chordata; class Actinopteri; order Salmoniformes; family Salmonidae; genus Oncorhynchus; species Oncorhynchus kisutch. The sequence goes on along the minus strand of NC_034197.2, from coordinate 8,870,819 downwards.
TGGTAGAATGGATGTGGTAGAATGGATGTAGTAGAATGGATGTGGTAGAATGGATGTGTAGAATGGATGTGGTAGAATGGATGTGGTAGAATGGATGTGGTAGAATGGATGTGGTAGAATGGATGTAGTAGAATGGATGTGGTAGAATGGATGTGGTAGAATGGATGTGGTAGAATGGATGTAGTAGAATGGATGTGGTAGAATGGATGTGGTAGAATGGATGTAGTAGAATGGATGTGGTAGAATGGATGTGGTAGAATGGATGTAGTAGAATGGATGTGGTAGAATGGATGTAGTAGAATGGATGTGGTAGAATGGATGTGGTAGAATGGATGTGGTAGAATGGATGTGGTAGAATGGATGTGGTAGAATGGATGTAGTAGAATGGATGTGGTAGAATGGATGTGGTAGAATGGATGTGGTAGAATGGATGTGGTAGAATGGATGTAGTAGAATGGATGTGGTAGAATGGATGTAGTAGAATGGATGTGGTAGAATGGATGTGGTAGAATGGATGTGGTAGAATGGATGTGGTAGAATGGATGTAGTAGAATGGATGTGGTAGAATGGATGTGGTAGAATGGATGTGGTAGAATGGATGTAGTAGAATGGATGTAGTAGAATGGATGTGGTAGAATGGATGTAGTAGAATGGATGTGGTAGAATGGATGTGGTAGAATGGATGTAGTAGAATGGATGTGGTAGAATGGATGTGGTAGAATGGATGTGGTAGAATGGATGTAGTAGAATGGATGTGGTAGAATGGATGTGGTAGAATGGATGTGGTAGAATGGATGTGGTAGAATGGATGTGGTAGAATGGATGTAGTAGAATGGATGTGGTAGAATGGATGTGGTAGAATGGATGTGGTAGAATGGATGTGGTAGAATGGATGTAGTAGAATGGATGTGGTAGAATGGATGTAGTAGAATGGATGTGGTAGAATGGATGTGGTAGAATGGATGTGGTAGAATGGATGTGGTAGAATGGATGTAGTAGAATGGATGTGGTAGAATGGATGTGGTAGAATGGATGTGGTAGAATGGATGTAGTAGAATGGATGTAGTAGAATGGATGTGGTAGAATGGATGTAGTAGAATGGATGTGGTAGAATGGATGTGGTAGAATGGATGTAGTAGAATGGATGTGGTAGAATGGATGTGGTAGAATGGATGTGGTAGAATGGATGTAGTAGAATGGATGTAGTAGAATGGATGTGGTAGAATGGATGTAGTAGAATGGATGTGGTAGAATGGATGTGGTAGAATGGATGTGGTAGAATGGCACTGGTGGGAATAGTAGCCATTTTTACGGGCTCCGGACCAATTGTGCTATAATTGTGTGTTTTTTTTAGCTGATCTTAACTTTTTTTGTACATCATGTTTTAATCAAATCAAATGTATTTATTAAGCTCGTTTTACATCAGCAGATGTCACAAAGTGCTTATACAGAACCCAGCCTAAAACCTCAAAAAGCAAGCAATGCGATATTGTTCACACCATCGTTTCCTATGACTGAAAAGAGCTTCTGGACATCAGAATGGCGATCACTAACCTTGATTTGGATGAAAATGTCTACTTCAACAGTCGGCGCTGAAGAACATACGGCTCATCCCAGACCAGGCCCAAATCTCTAATATTAAGGAAGTCTTGAGGTTCTGCTCGCCCGAGTTAGAACACCTAATGAAAAGCTGTAGACCACACTATTTACCAAGAGAGTTTTCATCTATATTTTGCTATATTTTGCGTAGCTGTCTACTTACTGCACTAAGACCGCACTCAACCAGCTGTATAAGGTCATAAGCAAACAACAAAATGCTCCTAGTGGCAGGTGATTTTAATGCAGCCTTACCTCATTTCTACTAACAAGTCACCTGTGCAACTAGATGCGAAAAAAAACTTTTGTTCACCTTTAATCTCCCTTGAAAGTGTACTGTTAGCTAGCTAACGTTAGCTGGCTGGCTGGCTTGCTAGCTAACATTACATGTATGCTCTCCACTTTCTGGTGAACCGAGTTTTGAAATCAGTGGAATTCGAGTATGATAGCTCAGTAGAAAACACCTGTCTCCGGATTACATCTTTAAACTAAGGGCAACCATGGCATCCGACAGGAGACTCGTCCATCCATAAGATAGTAAGATAGTCTAGCTAGCTACATTTCCAGATATTACACATTTGTAATTTTGAGAGAAAGTTGTTTCATTTGAAGTTAGTGTACTGTTCGCTAGCTAATGTTAGCTGGCTGGCTCACTAGCTAACATTACGTGTATGATCTTATAATTTGTATCTCAGAGCCACTAATTATAGCCTAATGTTAGCTAGCTAACATTGAACCTGGTTGGTTAGCTACCTGCAGATTCATGCAGAGTTTGGATTATGATTCATTGTTTACCTAGCTAGCTAGCTACATGTCTTAACAAAAGACTCATCTCAGTGTGCCAGAGCGCAGAATAATTCAACACCCGTTGAATATTGCCGGTGTCAGTAAACGTCAGCAAAAAGGTGTAAATAAATTGTTTCCAGCAGCACAGTTACAGTCACCAACACTCTGGATAACATGAAAACAGCCTAACCAGCTCTGCTAGGGTGAGTAAAATGGTCAAATTGGGGTGAGGCTACATCCACATCGATGGAACAGTAGTGGAGAGGGTAGCAAGTTTTAAGTTCCTCGGCATACACATCACAGACAAACTGAATTGGTCCACTCACACAGACTGAAAAACAGCTTCTATCTCAAGGCCATCAGACTGTTAAACAGCCACCACTAACATTGAGTGGCTACTGCCAACACACTGTCAATGACACTGACTCTACTCCAGCCACTTTAATAATGGGAATTGATGGGAAATGATGTAAATATATCACTAGCCACTTTAAACAATGCTACCTTATATAATGTTACTTACCCTACATTATTCATCTCATATGCATACGTAGATACTGTACTCTATATCATCGACTGCATCCTTATGTAATACATGTATCACTAGCCACTTTAACTATGCCACTTGGTTTACATACTCATCTCATATGTATATACTGTACTCGATATCATCTACTGTATCTTGCCTATGCTGCTCTGTACCATCACTCATTCATATATCCTTATGTACATATTCTTTATCCCCTTACACTGTGTATAAGACAGTAGTTTTTTGGAATTGTTAGTTAGATTACTTGTTCGTTATTACTGCATTGTCGGAACTAGCACAAGCATTTCGCTACACTCGCATTAAAATCTGCTAACCATGTGTATGTGACAAATAAGATTTGATTTGATTTGATTTGTTCTGCCATTATGTGTTGAAGTAGCTAGCAAGCTAGCCAATGTTAGCCAGTTAGCTTGGGTGCTTGACTGCCGTTGTGAGGTCAGAACGTTCGGCTCAACCCTACTCATCGGCCAGAGCGTCCAGGTTGGGCTTTGAACGCTCCGAGAGCGAAACGCTCTGAATTTACGAACGGACAAACTGGCAGCACAGTGACAGTCACCAACGCTTTGGATAACATAACAGCCTAACCAGCTCTACTAGGGCGAGTAATGTTCAGTGAGCCTTTCTCTCATTTGTGTCTGGATTTAGCTGGCAAGTTAGCTTTGGTGCTTGATGGCTGTTATATTGAATTTTTTATTTAACCTTGAGTTAACGTAGGCTAAATGCGACTAGCATGAGGTTGTAAGTAACAAGAACATTTCCAAGGACATAGACATATCTGATATGGGCAGAAAGCTTAAATTCTTGTTAATCTAACTGCACTGTCCAATTTACAGTAGCTATTACAGTGAAATAATACTATGCTATTGTTTGAGTGCACAATTTTACAACATGAAATGTTATTAATAAACAAATTAGGCACATTTGGGCAGTCTCGATTCAACATTTTGAACAGAAATGCAATGGTTCTTTGGATCAGTCTAAAACTTTGCACATACACTGATGCCATCTAGTGGCCAAAATCTAAATTGCTCATGGGCTGGAATTATACATTATGGCCTTTCTATTGCATTTCAAAGATGATGGTACAAAAAAAATACAAAAAAGCGGTAGTTTTTTTCTTTGTATTATCTTGTACCAGATCTATTGTGTTATTCTACTACATTCCTTTCACATTTCCATGAACTTCAAAGTGTTTCCTTTCAAATGGTACCAAGAATATGCATATCCTTGCTTCAGGGCCAGTTAGAATTGGGTATGTCATTTTAGGTGAAAATTGGGAAAAAAAGGGGCTCATTCTTAAGAAAAAATATCTTATTTACAATGACAGCCTAGTGGGTTAACTGTTAAACATTCAAAGGCCATTTTCAAAGCAAAATTACTTTCCCATTGTTCCTCAACTGTAGTGTATGATATAGTGTATGATATATCATTTTGAGTCTCTACTTATCCAAAAATGTCAAAAAACACTATTTCAAATTTTTCTACATAAGACCGATTTGAGCCGGTCGGTCACAATTAATAAGTGCATCGACGACGTGGCCCACACAGTAACCTTTCGAACAAATCCCAACCAGGTGCCATGGATTACAGGCAACATCCGCACTTAACTAGAGCTGCCACATTCAAGTAGCGGGACACTAATCCAGATGCTTATAAGAAATCCCGCTATGCTCTCCGACAAACCATCAAACAGGCAAAGCATCAATACAGGACTAAGATTGAATTCTACTGCACCGGCTCTGATGCTTGTCGGATGTAGCAAGGCTTGCAAACTATTACGGATTACAAAGGGAAACCCAGACACGAGCTGCCAGCTAACCAGACGAGCTAAATACCTCCTATGCTCCCATCAAGGCAAGCAACACTGAACTATGCATAAGAGCACCAGCCGTTCCAGTTGATTGTGTGATCACAATTTCCAGGGCCAATGTGAGTAAGACCTTTAAACAGGTTAACATTCTTAAGGCTGCAGGGCCAGACGAATCACTAGGACAAATACTCAGTGCATGCAGTGACCAGCTGGCAAGTGTCTTCACTGACATTTTCAACCTCTCCCTGACACAGTCTGTAATACCTACATGTTTTAAGCAGACCACCATAGTCCCTGTGCCCAAGAACACCAAGCTAACCTGTCTAAATGACTATAGCCCCGTAGCACTCACATCTGTAGCCATGAAATGCTTTGAAAGGCTGGTCATATCAACGCCACCATCCCAGACACACTAGACCCACTCCAATTTGCATACCGCCCCGACAGATCCACAGATGCTCTATTGCACACTTCCCTTTCCCACCTGGACAAAAGGAACACCTCTGTGAGAATACTGTTCATTGACTACAGCTCAGCATTCACATCATAGTGCTGCCCCCCAAGCTTACCACTAAGCTTTGGACCCCGGGACTAAACATCTCTTTCTGCAACTGGATCCTCGACTTCATGACGGGCCGCACCCAGGTGGTGATGGTAGGCAACGACAAATCTGCCATACTAACCATCAACACGGGGGGCCCTCAGGGGTGCGTGCTTAGTCCCATCCTGTACCCCCTGCTTACCCACGACTGTGTGGTCGTGCATGACTCCAACACCATCATTACATTTGCAGACGACACAAAGGTGGTAGGCCTGATCACTGATGAGGATGACAGCCTATAGGGAGGAGGTCAGAGACCTGGCAGTGTGTTGCCAGGACAACAACCTCTCCCTCAATGTCAGCAAGACAAAGGAGCTGATCTTGGACTACAGGAAACATGTCCCAAACACACCAATACAGTCGTGAAGAGGGCATGACAACGTCCTTTCCCCCTCAAGAGGCTGAAAATATTTGGCATGGGCCATCAGATCCTCAAAAGTTTGACAGCTGCACCATTGAGAGAATATGACTGGTTGCATCACCACTTGGCAACTGCTTAGCATCCGACCGCAAGGCGCTAGAGAGGGTAGTGCGTACAGCCCAGTACATCACTGGGGCCAAGTTCCCTGCCATCCAGGATTTCTATACCAGGTGGTGCAGAGAAAGTCCCTAAAAATTGTTGAAGACTCCAACAACCCAAGTCATAGACTGATATGTATGTTACCATATGGCAGGCGGTACCAGAGCGCCAAGTCTGGGACCAAAAGGATTCTGAAAAGTTTCTACCCCCAAGTCAAAAGACTACTGAACAGGTAATCAAATGGCTACCCTGACTATTTGCAATGACTCCGCTTTATTTGTTGTTGCACTGACTCTCTTGCACCGGCTCCATGCACACTCACTGAACTCTACCCACACACTCAGACATACTACAATGACACTCCAATACACACGCACACACACACACACTCACACACAGACACTCTTTCACGCTCCTGCATATGCTGCTGCTACTCTGTTTATTATCTATCCTCATTTTTACCCCTACCTACATGTACATATGACCTCAATTACCTCAACTACCTCGTACCCCTGCACGTTGACTCAGTGCCAGTACTCTTTGTATATAGCCTCGTTACTGTTATTTTATCGTGTCACTATTCCCTTCTTTTATTTAGCAATTGTTTCTTCCGTTTTAAAAGTAAGCATAAACGGCAAAGTCTACACCGGTTGTATTCGGCGCATGTGACAAATACAATTTGTTTTCGATGTCTTATGTTTTATTTCCAACAGCATTTACTTGCCATCAACCCTGTTATAATGTCGGTCACCCATACATGTTTCCACTGTATTGGTGTGGGCTGATGATGGAACTGTGCAGGGTATAGTTGGTATACACCCAACACCCTGTACTGAGAGCTGGTATTGGCAGTATACTGTTCCTGTACACCCTGTATCTAAGTGCTAGGGGATATTCAAAGTCTCTCTCCACCATGGTCTTACCTGCGTTGCAGGGGTCGCTGATGTCCGAGGTGCCTGTATGGGGTCCACTGGGGTCGGACGGGGAGGGGGGGACAGGTGGGGCCGGCTTGTCACCCTCCTGGGGGCGACTCTTGGAGGTCTCGATGCCTTTGACTCTCCGGGCGTGGCGGTTGCCTTTGTAGTGGGCTTCTGCCTGGCTCTGTGTAGAGATGGAGAAATGGAGAATAGGATTTAGGCTAATGAAAACAACGGGTGAATAAAACACAGGATGGATACAAATCGACTGGGAAACAGAGGCCCAAAACACCATACACACCAGCCAATGAATGCGGTGCTCTCAATGACGCAGTTTGATATAGTATACCTGCCATTGTGCGCCTGGGTACATTGATACATATCTGCGAATCCAAGAGTGATAAATGCACACACACACACACACACACACACACACACACACACACACACACACACACACACACACACACACACACACACACACACACACACACACACACACACACACACACACAGTTTCGGTGTCTGCTATGTTATTCAATCTGCATCGGGGATAGGAGACAGGAGCCAGGCTGCAAAATGGCATGCATAGAGGACATAGCAGAGTGTAACAAGTCATCTGATCACTGATACTCTAGGGAGTAATGATCTAGGCTGTGGAGGCAGGAGTGTTACCTGATCAAGTAAAACTTCCTGGTCCCCCCCCTCCCCTTCCCCCTCCTCCACTCATGTCATTATCCCAGACAGACATGATGAGAGACATGCCTGCAGTAAGGGGGGGAGGGGGGCATCTTGTCTGCCTATGGCCCCATAAGCCCCCTCACCCACCCAACCCCACACACACCTCACCCTTGGGCCTCCTCATCTGACTGTGTAAATTATCAATGGGGAGGCCGGCATTCGTCGATCCTTCCACTCCGACAGAGCAAAACCTAACACCAGAATACCAAGGCTGCCTACAGCTTCTCCAATAGGCCTAGACAAACTCGGAGTTGATTGCTTACATTGAAATGCATACCCCTCTAAATATATGTGCCACTGGGCAGTGGGTATCTATACCCTTTGTGGCAGTGGTGGGAGCTGGAAGGTGCAGGTGGATGGAAGTCTGGGGAATGTCCTGCAGTCCAACAGAGAGAAACTCAATCCACGTATCCATTCCAGTAGCACTGTTCTGGTTCATCTCCTGCTGAAAGGAGTGCTCCTGTTAATGTCTTGGTTCAGGGGTAAACAACAGAGGGAGTCATCCATTAAAAGGACGGGACTGGAGTAGGGGACATTGCAGACAGAGACAGCCCCTGTCATTTTGCAAGACTCTCCATCCACCCCTCACTTCTCACCACCAAACGCTTTTAGATACTGGCCACTATTTGGAGAAGTATGTACAGCTATACGTTTGTCTCAGCTCAGTGTGTTGATTGGCCAATTGGTCTCTGTCTGTCTGTATTAGTGTGGTTGTTTGGATGGACAGATTGACCTCTGCCTGGCTAGGTCTTGAGACACCTAGGAGCTGTTGCCCATGGTCTACTTCCTCATGATGGCCTGCTGCTGCAGCAGTGCTGTGCTTTACACACACACACACACACACACACACGTTGCCCCTCCGCTGTGCACTGAGAGCACTTCAAACAGATCATCTGGCAGCTAGCAGGATGAAAAAGGCATGCCCAAAGCCTCTGGAATGTTGATGTGTGTGTGTGCGTGTGTGTGTGTGTGCGTGTGTGTGTGTGTGCATACATTGGCCGGGCGAATAATTATTGTATCAAGATGATGATGATGATGATGATTATTAAGGCTTATAAAACAGGTCTGGAGAGCCGCTGACAGCTGCAACGGACAGGCGATGACAGGGACAGAGAAATCAAGTGGCACAGCACACCACACCACCGGCTAACTAGGGGCTCAGGGCAGGGGCTCAGTTATACTGGTTTGGTAGGGAAGGAGAGGAGATGCGAGGATAGGAGGAGGACGGGAGGTGAGAGGGGAGAGGAGCAGAGAGAGGGGGCCTTGACTGAGGCATTGTTGGACAGAAGGAGGGATGGTAGGCTGGGATGGCTGAGGATAGACAGGCTTGACATTGGAGGAGAGGTGGAGAGAGGAGGTGAGAGAGCAGAGAGACGGCCTTGGCTGGATGGCTGGCCCGGACGGGGTGGGGAGATGAGAAGGGGGGAGAGGGAAAGAGGACCTAGGCTGGAGCTCCTGTGGTTTGGATGGCAATAGTCTGTGGTTAAGGCATCAGGCTCCCGAGTGGCGCAGTGGTCTAAGGCGTCACTACAGACCCCGGTTTGATTCCGGGGTGTATTACAACCGGCCGTGATCGGGAGTCCCATAGGGCAGTGCACAATTGGCCCAGCATCGTCCGGGTTAGGGGAGGGTTTGGCCATTGTAAATATTGGGTACACTACTGGGCAAAAATGTTAAAACATTCAAGGGTTTTTCTTTCTTTTTGTACTATTTTCTACATTGTAGAATAACAGTGAAGATGTCAGAGGTTATGGAAGAAGATAATGGCTGACCAGAGAGACGGAGGACAAGAAGAAGAACAATGCAGGAGGAAAGGAAGAAAGAGCAAGAATGAGAGACGGAAAGAAAGAGGAGAGCAATACAAGAGAAACGCAGACTGAAAAGGACCGCATAGCTTATCGAGAGGTCAGAGAGAAGCAACATGTGATATAGAGAGAAGTGATTGTAATCAGCATATTGAGGGTACATGTGCTGCAAAGTATGGATACTGAGAAAGGAGCTGTGGCACAAGGACACACATTGCAATGCAGCAGCTCCAGATGAGCATAGAGAGGAGAGAGGAGGGGCCGGACCAGCTGGGTCATGCTGCAGCACTAAGTGACGTTGACCAATGCAGCGTGAAACCGGCCTGTGACATCACTCATGTCCTGAAGCAACTCACAGCAAGGTTATTCCCCCCCATCGCCGTCAACCCCACACACAGGCAGGGCGAGAGATATTGGGCGCTGGCGACACACACACACCATACACACCGATCGGGGACACTAGAGGTTGATGCCACATCATCCCCCTCTCCACATCTCTCCACCTTTCTCACCCATCTCTCCACCTCTCTACCATCTCTCACCCATCTCTGCACATATCTACCATCTCTCACCCATCTCTGCACATATCTACCCTCTCTCACCCATCTCTCCACATCTCTACCCATCTCTCCACATCTCTACCCTCTCTCACCCATCTCTCCACCTCTCTACCCATCTCTCCACGGCTCTACCCTCTCTCACCCATCTCTCTACCCTCTCTCACCCATCTCTCTACCCTCTCTCACCCATCTCTCCACCTCTCTACCCTCTCTCACCAATCTCTCCACATCTCTGCCCTCTCTCACCCATCTCTCCACCAGAGGTTGACCGATTTATCGTAATAGCCGATTAATTAGGGCCGATTTCAAGTTTTGTGGTAGGCAGAAGCAGGCGTGTAAACATTCATTCAAACATCACTTTCGTGCGTTTTTCCAGCAGCTCTTCGTTGTGCATCAAGCATTGCACTGTTCAACTCCCGAGATGAGGCTGGTGTAACCGAAGTGAAAATGCTAGCTAGTTAGCGCGCGCTAATAGTTTCAAATGTCACTCGCTCTGAGCCCGTGGTTGTTTCCCTTGCCCTGCATGGGTAACACTGCTTTGAGGGTGGATGTTGTCGTTGTGTTCCTGGTTCGAGCCCAGGGAGGAGCGAGGAGAGGGACGGAAGCTATAGTGTTACACTGGCAATACTAAAATGCCTATTAGAACATCCAATAGTCAAAGGTTAATGAAATACAAATGGTATCGAGGTAAATAGTCCTATAATTCCTATAATAACTACAACCTAAAACTTCTTACCTGGGAATATTGAAGACTCATGTTAAAAGGAACCACCAGCTTTCATATGTTCTCATGTTCTGAGCAAGGAACTTAAACGTTAGCTTCTTTATATGGCACATATTGCACTTCTCCAACACTGTGTTTTTGCATTATTTAAACCAAATTGAACATGTTTCATTATTTATTTGAGACTAAATTGAATTTATTGATGTATTATATTAAGTTAAAATAAGTGTTCATTCAGTATTGTTGTAATTGTCATTATTACAAATTAAAAATTTAAAAAAATTGTCCGATTAATCGGTATCAGCTTTTTGGGTCCTCCAATAATCGGTATCGGTATTGGCATTGAAAAATCATAATCGGTCGACCTCTACTCTCCACCTCTCTACCCTCTCTCACCCATCTCTCCACCTCTCTGCCCCTTTAATCAGAGTGCAACAGGGCTGTCACAGACCATGGCATAACCCTGGCCCTTGACGAATGCATCTTATGATAAGTAGTGGCAGCCAATTTCAGGCTTTCCGCACTGTAAATAATAGAGAAAGCAAGAGAGAGCAAGAGAGAGCAAGAGAGAGCAAGAGAGAGAAAGAGACAGAGGGAGCGAGAGAAAAAGAGAGAGAGAGAAAGAGATTGAGAAAGATGGGAAAAGAGCTAGAGCACGAGAGACCGAGAGAGAATGACAGACAGTCAGAGAGGAATATGAATGAGGCAATGAAGCATGAAATGGCTTGACTGACTTGAGCATAGATGGGAGGGGGGGGGGGGCTGAGGAAGATGAGATAAGCGTTTGAAGAAGTACTATATCTGCTGATGGTATGGTGATAGGGTCAGAGGCCACTTGTTTCTCTGGGCTGTACCAGGCAGACGTTTCTCTGATTAAAAGAGAGGCTTTATCTTAATGATTAACACTGATATGAGAACTGTCAGTGTCATCTAGAATGTTAACTTCCATACTGTACTATGTTGTTGGAAAAAGCTTTGGTGGAAGCACAGTCCTTACCCTATTTTTCATTGCGTAGCGTAGTGTGCAGTAAGGCAATTCACCTGCAAGGAATAAAAATGTGTGTTGGCCGTGACAGTAAGAAGGGACTGCAACAGAAGTCCCTAAGCGTGACAAGCACACACCCACACTGCAGGGAGGAACACATGCATGGATGCATGTGTGAACGCACGTACGTACACACGCAAAACACAGTGAGGCAGCTACTGGTCCTGCTGGGAGTCGGGGGTCATAGATGGCCCGACAACGCTCGTGTCCTGATCTCTTTATTGGACGGTATGTTTAAATATTTACCAGCATGTTTATGTGTCAGACCTGATTGGCTGAGAGGTCACATTCTAGGCTATAAACAGAGAGCTTATACCCTGCAAGTCCCTGGTCGCTGGCATTTATGTTGAAGACATCAGACCTGGGTTCAAATGCTATTTGAAATCATTTCAAGTACTTTAGCCGTGCTTTATTGAGCTTGCCGGGCGTAATGGAACAAAAAAGAACAATCCCAGACGTGAGAATCTCACCCACTTGGCACTCCGAGGCAGGCTCAAGCAAAAGCTCAAAATAGTTGAACGATTTCAAATCCTATTTGAATCCAGGTCTGAGACAATTCACTTACTACACTTCATACCGATGCAACGATGGCATCTTGTCCATGGAATCAGGTCTCATATGTGGCCATGTATTTCAGATATGGGAGTAATAAAGTATAGAGATCACGAAGACGGGTAAATTAGCTTGAATAAAAATATCCATCACTTACCATAACTTCAAATACGAACAACACCGCCTAACAGTTTAAGAGCCAGGGTCAAGTTTCCAAAGGAATAACAGACACAGACATCACCCTTATTCAGCTGTTTCCTGTGGGCGTAGCAGCCTAAGCTATGACTGCGTTCACTTTCACAGTGTAGCCTACGTGGGATTTCCGTGGGAATTGAACCCACAGCCTTGGCACTGCCGGTGCCGCACGATTACCAACAGAGCCGCGCAAGATCTGAAGTGTCCTACAGAGGCCTAGGGAGGGCTTTACCTCTGCTCAATGCGGCCTAGACGAGTACAGCTCCACCGCCACAGAAACCACAAGCAGGCCATGATTGTAGGCCTGCTCAGTAAAAATAGAAAAGGTTTACTGGGTTGACACTATTATCATGGAAGTGTTATGGGGCACTCCCTAGTCCCTGTGTGGGGTTGGGATTTGGGAAAAGATCCACCCTGGCTTTGAACTGAAGTCTATGCCGCAAGAATATTTTGCCCATAACAGCCGACTTTAAAATGTTTCACTATAGGCCTGCAGACGAAAGTATTTTTTGCTGATGTACACGTTGATGGTGCTAAGATACGGGACGCTTTGTTAACTGGGAGCTTCTAAAGCATTCAGAGAATGCTGGCGACACAGGACATTAAACCTACCCACTCCCTCACAATCGCACACACACACACAGCACATTCGTGAAATCATTCACGCACATTGCATTGCAACATTGCACATCGAGATAAACCTAGTCCCTGTGTTCTGCTTCTCAAGTCAGGCTGTATGCCCATTTAAAAACGAGTCAAGATAAACTGGGCCATGTGGTTTGATGAACATGTAGTTAGCGGGGGTTTGGATTGTTCACATTAATCCGATTTGATAAAAGAAGGCGGACTAAAAACTGCCGCTGCACTTATTTCTGGAGAGATTCCAAGTGCGTCCCAAATGGCGCCCTATCCCCGAGCACGTGGTGCACTACTTTAGAACAGAGCCCTATGCCCCCCCCCCCCCACCCCCCCCCCCCCCCCCCCCACCCCGAGTCAAAAGTAGTGCACTGTATAGGCCATTTGAGATGTAGACTTAAAACTTTACGGTATGCTTATGTGAAATGAGTTTTCATGCGCTCAAGAAGAACCTCATCAACATTCCCCATGTTGATGTTGGGGAGAGAAAATCCCTTTGAAACGTGGAGGAAAATCTTATTTCATGCTCTCAGCTTGCCTAGCAACACTTCAGGGCTGTTACTGCAGTATTATACCAGACCTGGGTTCAAATCTTATTTCATGCTCTCAGCTTGCCTAGCAACACTTCAGGGCTGTTACTGCAGTATTATACCAGACCTGGGTTCAAATCTTATTTCATGCTCTCAGCCTGCCTAGCAACACTTCAGGGCTGTTACTGCAGTATTATACCAGACCTGGGTTCAAATCTTATTTCATGCTCTCATCTTGCCAAGCAACACTTCAGGGCTGTTACTGCAGTATTATACCAGACCTGGGTTCAAATCTTATTTCATGCTCTCAGCTTGCCTAGCAACACTTCAGGGCTGTTACTGCAGTATTATACCAGACCTGGGTTCAAATCTTATTTCATGCTCTCAGCTTGCCTAGCAACACTTCAGGGCTGTTACTGCAGTATTATACCAGACCTGGGTTCACATCTTATTTCATGCTCTCAGCTTGCCTAGCAACACTTCAGGGCTGTTACTGCAGTATTATACCAGACCTGGGTTCAAATCTTATTTCATGCTCTCAGCTTGCCTAGCAACACTTCAGGGCTGTTACTGCAGTATTATACCAGACCTGGGTTCAAATCTTATTTCATGCTCTCAGCTTGCCTAGCAACACTTCAGGGCTGTTACTGCAGTATTATACCAGACCTGGGTTCACATCTTATTTCATGCTCTCAGCTTGCCTAGCAACACTTCAGGGCTGTTACTGCAGTATTATACCAGACCTGGGTTCAAATCTTATTTCATGCTCTGAGCTTGCCTAGCAACACTTCAGGGCTGTTACTGCAGTATTATACCAGACCTGGGTTCACATCTTATTTCATGCTCTCAGCTTGCCTAGCAACACTTCAGGGCTGTTACTGCAGTATTATACCAGACCTGGGTTCAAATCTTATTTCATGCTCTCAGCTTGCCTAGCAACACTTCAGGGCTGTTACTGCAGTATTATACCAGACCTGGGTTCAAATCTTATTTCATGCTCTCAGCTTTTATTTTTTTATTTTATTTCACCTTTATTTAACCAGGTAGGCAAGTTGAGAACAAGTTCTCATTTACAATTGCGACCTGGCCAAGATAAAGCAAAGCAGTTCGACAGATACAACGACACAGAGTTACACATGGAGTAAAACAAACATACAGTCAATAATACAGTATAAACAAGTCCATATACAATGTAAGCAAATGAGGTGAGATAAGGGAGGTAAAGGCAAAAAAGGCCATGATGGCAAAGTAAATACAATATAGCAAGTAAAACACTGGAATGGTAGTTTTGCAATGGAAGAATGTGCAAAGTAGAAATACAAATAATGGGTGCAAAGGAGCAAAATAAATAAATAAATTAAAATTAAATACAGTTGGGAAAGAGGTAGTTGTTTGGGCTAAATTATAGGTGGGCTATGTACAGGTGCAGTCATCTGTGAGCTGCTCTGACAGTTGGTGCTTAAAGCTAGTGAGGGAGATAAGTGTTTCCAGTTTCAGAGATTTTTGTAGTTCGTTCCAGTCATTGGCAGCAGAGAACTGGAAGGAGAGGCGGCCAAAGAAAGAATTGGTTTTGGGGGTGACTAGAGAGATATACCTGCTGGAGCGTGTGCTACAGGTAGGAGATGCTATGTTGACCAGCGAGCTGAGATAAGGGGGGACTTTACCTAGCAGGGTCTTGTAGATGACATGGAGCCAGTGGGTTTGGCGACGAGTATGAAGCGAGGGCCAGCCAACGAGAGCGTACAGGTTGCAATGGTGGGTAGTAGTATATGGGGCTTTGGTGACAAAACGGATTGCACTGTGATAGACTGCATCCAATTGGTTGAGTAGGGTATTGGAGGCTATTTTGTAAATGACATCGCCAAAGTCGAGGATTGGTAGGATGGTCAGTTTTACAAGGGTATGTTTGGCAGCATGAGTGAAGGATGCTTTGTTGCAAAATAGGAAGCCAATTCTAGATTTAACTTTCGATTGGAGATGTTTGATATGGGTCTGGAAGGAGAGTTTACAGTCTAACCAGACACCTAAGTATTTGTAGTTGTCCACGTATTCTAAGTCAGAGCCGTCCAGAGTAGTGATGTTGGACAGGTGGGTAGGTGCAGGTAGCGATCGGTTGAAGAGCATGCATTTAGTTTTACTTGTATTTAAGAGCAATTGGAGGCCACGGAAGGAGAGTTGTATGGCATTGAAGCTTGCCTGGAGGGTTGTTAACACAGTGTCCAAAGAAGGGCCGGAAGTATACAGAATGGTGTCATCTGCGTAGAGGTGGATCAGAGACTCACCAGCAGCAAGAGCGACCTCATTGATGTATACAGAGAAGAGAGTCGGTCCAAGAATTGAACCCTGTGGCACCCCCATAGAGACTGCCAGAGGTCCGGACAGCAGACCCTCCGATTTGACACACTGAACTCTATCAGAGAAGTAGTTGGTGAACCAGGCGAGGCAATCATTTGAGAAACCAAGGCTGTCGAGTCTGCCAATGAGGATGTGGTGATTGACAGAGTCGAAAGCCTTGGCCAGATCAATGAATACGGCTGCACAGTAATGTTTCTTATCGTTTCTTATCGATGGCGGTTAAGAGCGTGGCTTGAGCGTGGCTGAGGTGCACCCATGACCAGCTCTGAAACCAGATTGCATAGCAGAGAAGGTATGGAGAGATTCGAAATGGTTGGTGATCTGTTTGTTGACTTGGCTTTCGAAGACCTTAGAAAGGCACGGTAGAATAGATATA
Organism: Oncorhynchus kisutch; assembly: GCF_002021735.2. Classification (NCBI taxonomy): domain Eukaryota; kingdom Metazoa; phylum Chordata; class Actinopteri; order Salmoniformes; family Salmonidae; genus Oncorhynchus; species Oncorhynchus kisutch. The sequence goes on along the minus strand of NC_034197.2, from coordinate 8,854,520 downwards.
GGTCTGTAGCAGTTTGGGTCAAGAGTGTCCCCCCCTTTGAAGAGGGGGATGACCGCAGCTGCTTTCCAATCTTTGGGAATCTCAGACGACACGAAAGAGAGGTTGAACAGGCTAGTAATAGGGGTGGCAACAATTTCGGCAGATAATTTTAGAAAGAAAGGGTCCAGATTGTCTAGCCCGGCTGATTTGTAGGGGTCCAGAATTTGCAGCTCTTTCAGAACATCAGCTGAATGGATTTGGGAGAAGGAGAAATGGGGAAGGCTTGGGCGAGTTGCTGTTGGGGGTGCAGTGCTGTTGACCGGGGTAGGAGTAGCCAGGTGGAAAGCATGGCCAGCCGTAGAAAAATGCTTATTGAAATTCTCAATTATGGTGGATTTATCAGTGGTGACAGTGTTTCCTATCTTCAGTGCAGTGGGCAGCTGGGAGGAGGTGTTCTTATTTTCCATGGACTTTACAGTGTCCCAGAACTTTTTTGAGTTAGTGTTGCAGGAAGCAAATTTCTGCTTGAAAAAGCTAGCCTTGGCTTTTCTAACTGCCTGTGTATAATGGTTTCTAGCTTCCCAGAACAGCTGCATATCACGGGGGCTGTTCGATGCTAATGCAGAACGCCATAGGATGTTTTTGTGTTGGTTAAGGGCAGTCAGGTCTGGGGAGAACCAAGGGCTATATCTGTTCCTGGTTCAACATTTCTTGAATGGGGCATGTTTATTTAAGATGGTTAGGAAGGCATTTAAAAAAAATATCCGGGCATCCTCTACTGATGGGATGAGATCAATATCCTTCCAGGATACCCCGGCCAGGTCGATTAGAAAGGCCTGCTCGCAGAAGTGTTTCAGGGAGCGTTTTACAGTGATGAGTGGAGGTCGTTTGACCGCTGAACCATTACGGATGCAGGCAATGAGGCAGTGATCGCTGAGATCTTGGTTGAAGACAGCAGAGGTGTATTTAAAGGGGAAGTTGGTTAGGATGATATCTATGAGGGTGCCCGTGTTTAAGGCTTTGGGGAGGTACCTGGTAGGTTCATTGAGATTGAGGGCATCAAGTTTAGATTGTAGGATGGCTGGGGTGTTAAGCATGTTCCAGTTTAGGTCGCCTAGCAGCACGAACTCTGAAGATAGATGGGGGGCAATCACTTCAGGGCTGTTACTGCAGTATTATACCAGACCTGGGTTCAAACACTATTTCAATTCCTTAAAATACTTTTGTTTTAGCCTGCCTGGATTGCCAGGTGGACAGGGAATTTTGGGACTATTCTATTGGTTCCATCGCAACAAGCAAGCCGGATCAAGTACAGATAATATATTAGAATTGATTTCAAATAGTCATTGAACCAAGGTCAGCTGTTCTGTGTCTTTGTCTCCCAACTCTCACTCGAGCTAGGTACGCCATATTCCGATGAGGCGTTGACTGCCAAACCACAACGCAAACAGATGTACCAAACACTACAGAACCACAAGCAGATGTATGCAACACGTCCATGGTGTCACCACTTTGTCCAGAGAGATATAAAAAACAGAGGGACAAACAATAGTAAACAGAGAGAGCCTTCTAAACAGTGTGCGTATGGTGTCCGAAATTGTGCTGTACGTTGTGTTAGGAGTGTTAAGGGCATTTCACACTACGGAGCCAAACCAAGCTGTACTGAACTGGCCTGGTTACACATCCATCATAGCTGCTGGAACCGTGCAGATTCGGGACAGTTTGGTTTGGATTAGCACGCTAGTGTAAAAAAAATCTTAGATTGGTACAGTATGGTGAGTACGCTGTGACAAGTGCTATAGTGTACTGTACCTCAGAGTTGAAGCGTATCTGGCACACGTTACAGGAGATGATGGGCCTCTTGGTCTTCACCAGCGGAACGCCAAAGGTATGGTTAATCACCGCCTTCTGAACTGGGTCCATCTGAGAGAGGGGGGGGGGGGGTAGAGAGAGAGAGGGATGGGTAGAGAGACAGAGGGATGGGTAGAGAGAGGGGGGTGGGTAGAGAGAGAGCGAGAGAGAGAGAGAGAGAGGGATGGGTAGGTGGAGGGAGAGAGAGAGAGAGAGAGCGGGATGGGTGGAGTAAGAGAGAGGGATGGTTGGAAGAAAAGAGAGAGAGCGAGAGAGAGAGGGATGGGTGGAGGAAAAGAGAGAGAGAGAGGGAGAGAGAGAAAAGGAGACTGATGAGACAGGGAGATGATATATATGCTTGTGTACCACCCTCACTTACAAAGCCCAGTGTCTAGCCCAACAGGCCAGCTGATCATAGTGCTGTAGAGCAGTCAGTGAGCACCATGTGCCCTCCAGAGCTGCTGTGGGGGAACAGGGAGGTACTATCTGAATCCAATAAGAAAGGCACATTTTTCTTCTTCCCTTCACTGGGGGGGGGGGGGGGGGGGGGGGGGGTTGTTGAGTGAGTGACCTCCTCCTAATTGTTTCAGCTGGGGTGTCCATCATGGGGATGTTAGGCCGGTAAGGCCACTCAGTATAAATTTAACTGTCCAGCTTTAGCACCAGGACAACGCTTTGCGGGAGGCTAAGCCTCTTTTAAACCACAGGGCCGGCCTTAGGCAAAAGGGGCCCCTGGCCCCTAGGAACTCAGTCGGGGTGTCAACTTACTGTTGTGAATTAGAATAGTAGAATACACAAGGTGCCGTTTCGATATTTGCTAGTGCATCAGTTTTTCTCTTGTAATGTTAGTCACTGACAGTCACTCAATTAGCACGTCAGTAAAAACATATTTTATGTAAGTTAGTCTAGCCAGCTATCTACACCTTGTAGTAATCGTGGCCGAAGTACTGACCAGGCACACAGGGTAGGTGTCCATGTGGGGCCCTCACCCCCAGGGGCCCCCATTGATTTTGTTTAGTCACTCTCACTCAGATATCATATGAACATGTCAAAAAGTGCAGAATTACAGGAAACTGCCTTTTAAACGGCTGCATTTTCTCTTCGGCCTATGGAATCTTTTCCATAGGCCGAAGAAAAAATGTGTCTTTAAAAACTGCAAAATTCTCTCCACCCAATGGCATAATTTTTTTAATTGCAGGAAATTTGATTTAAAACGGCTACATTTTCTGTCCGCCCCATGGCAAAATGAGTAGAATTGCATGACATTTGTTTTAAAACCACAACATTTTCTCTACGCCCCATGGAAAGAGGCATAGAATAGCAGGAAATTCATATTAAAACTTCAATTTCTTTTCTCTCAGCCTTCAAAAGGGGGGACCACGCTTAGGACCTCCAAAAAGCTAGGGCCGGCCCTGGTCCCAGACACAAAGAGACAGGAAAGCCAGTCAGCCTGTCTTGTGGTCTCTGAGCTGAACCCTTATCTTTTTCCATCTTTTTTTTTGTCTGAACCGTAATTTATTATTGGGCTCATGTTTAATTGACATTAGCATTAGTTGGGGATCCATCGCTGGTGTGCATTTCAACCAGCCCTGGATTCAAATAGTATTTTATTTTTTAAAGTAATACTTTGAGCGTTTGTTTTAGCCTGCCAGGAAGGCAAGATTAGGAGGGGTTTGCACTTTTGCGGTGATTCCATTGGATCCATTGAGCCAGACAAGCTTCATCAAGGACACAGCTTCACTGTGTGAAAGATTACAAATACTACTTGAACCCAGGTCTGATTCCCACCATAGCCAACCGTCGGGTACTTCAGATCGTGTAGCCTACGCTAGCATTGCCAGTCAGCTTCACTGGACAAGATAAAACTTTATTCGACACCAATCTGAATTTACATTCCTTGACATGTCCTAGTAAAAATCATTCAGACAGTTACTGGGGACACAAATCTCTCTCAACTCTACTGTACAAAAAAAAAGTTTAGATGATAACCATTAGGTTTCTTCTCATTGACTTACGGCCAGAGTGAGTATTGTCTAAAAAAAATAGCTTAAGTTGGCTGGAGAGCCAGCTGAAGAGGCTGAAATGAATACGCTCTTAAGTGAAACAAAACAATTTGGAAATATGCACTGAGATTGTAACCAGGCAACCCAAAGTAGGAAAAACAGAGAGGAACAGAGAAAGGGAGTGACGGTGACAGTACAGACAGACAACATCTGTAGAGGAGAGAGAGAGAGAGAGAGAGAGGGTGTAAGAGAGAGAGGGTGTGGGAGAGAGAGAGAGAGAGAGAGAGAGAGAGAGAGAGGGTGTAAGAGAGTGAGAGAGAGTGTGGGAGAGAGAGAGGGAGTGTGTGAGAGTGAAAGAGTCAAAGAGTCAAAGAGTGAAAGAGAGAGGAGGAAGAAGAAATTAAAAGAGACAGACAGACAGAGAGAATGAGAGAGTGAAAGAGAATGAAAGAGAAAGGAGGAAGAAGAAAGGAAAAGAGACAGACAGACAGACAGAGAAGGAGAGAGAGAAGTGAAAGAGAGAGGAGGAAGAAGAAAGGAAAAGAGAGGAGAGGAGGGCCAGAGGCTCAGCGCCGGACATCCTGACATCGCACATTCTTATCTCCTCTGGCCCTCCTCTCCCTCTTTCTCCCTCTGTCCTGCACTCTTCCAATTTCCCCACTCATCTCTCCAAGGGTCTTCTGGTGCTGTTGTCCACATGTGAACACATGGACAGCGGAAGGGGGGGATGGATCCTGGCCAGTAACGCTGGACTATGATGATAGAGTGGTCCTGGACCTCCAGGAAGTTACTGCAGAGCTACACCATGCAGCCTGCTTGGTCATTGCTCACTGGTCAATGCTCTATAACATAGTGGTATAAAAAGGACAGAAACCTCCACTCACACCCGACACTGATCCTGTCTTACATCCTCATAAAGTCAGTTTAATGAGAAGCTGAACGGAACAGTAATGTTGGGTTGAGTCACTGAATTCCTGCAGGGTACAGGTCAGTATTCACTTCACTTTTGTACTAACAGTACTATAACCGACAAGGGTTTTCTCAGTCACTGCTCCACTGGTCTCTGATCTCCTGTAAAAACGTTTTTCGAGAAAGAGAGCGTGTCTTCTCTGGCAGCGCTACAGTGGCAGGCAAGTGTCTATGCAACCCGGGCACCTTCATAGCAGGTGAAAACACACACACACACACACGAGCACACACACTGTAGAATAGCATCACTCCCACAGCACACGTCAACGGTTCAACACACCAACACTCTTCTCTTTTCCTAAACAGTGTTTTAACACAAACCAGACTCACAACAGTGTCTGTGAGACAGACCAATACCGGCATACCACACATCTCTAAAACAAAACAACTGCACGCCTCAAAAAGTAACAGCCAAGGAGTCAACTTTCTTCTCTCCGTTTCTCCTTTGACTTTTCTCTCATCACACTCTCTCTCTCTCTCTCTCTCTCTCTCTCTCTCTCTCTCTCTCTCTCCCCGAAGCGTGTCTATCATTGCCCTGAGAGATGAAATGTTTCTGCTGTGGCGCTCAACTCAAATTCCTGCGGTCCAACCATACACTGTTCTATTTCACGCTGTGGGACTTGGCTGGCGACAGGAGCAACAACTCTACCAAGCCAGATGAAGCGTCCTTTGGACACCAACGCGTGCGTGCGCCACAGTATCTCCTTTCGACTCCTGCCCAGTTTTTAAAGAGTACCTCAACATGAAATCACTCCCCTCTGTCCCATATATCCCTGTATTCAACACTACTGCTGGTTTCTGGTCCTGTACTCACCCTCGTCTCCTGCTCTGAGTCGGCTGGATCTTTAAGCTGCATGCTTCCACCGGTGTGTATCTCTCTGTGTGTTTGTGTCCCTGTCTCTGCGTGGTGTGTAAGAGTGAGGTAGTGGGAGTGCGTGTCTCTGTCTCTCTACTCATTCAGCCACCTCCTACACTATGCTAGACTGGTAGAACCTCAGCAGTGAACGTAGCTAATGGTACACTCCATATATTCCTGTCACGATTCCTTATTTGTTCTCCTTTCCCGTGTCTCTATATAGCTGTAGTAGTTCTGGCCATGAGGGATTCTGTTGTTTCTCTACTGATACGTCACCTAGCTAGCAAGTGTCTGCCTTATCAACGCAGATTTCTCTCCAGCTGCTTTCTCTCTCTCCCAGTGCTGTAGTCGTTCTCTCTCTCTCTCTCTCTCTCTCTCTCTCTCTCTCTCTCTCTCTCTCTCTCTCTCTCTCACACCCTCTCTCTCTCACACCCTCTCTCTCCCACACCCTCTCTCTCCCCCTCTCTCTCTCTCTCTCACACCCTCTCTCTCTCTCCCACACTATCTCTCCTTCTCTCCCACACCATCTCTCTCCCACACCCTCTCTCTCTCTCTCTTCCACACTCTCTCTCTCCTTCTCTCCCACACCCTCTCTCTCCCACACACTCTCTCTCTCCCACACCCTCTCTCTCTCTCTCCCACACCCTCTCTCTCTCTCTCCCACACTCTCTCTCCTTCACTCCCACACCCTCTCTCCCCTTTCTCCCACACCCTCTCTCTCCTTCTCTCCCACACCCTCTCTCTCCCACACTCACTCTCTCCCACACCCTCTCTCTCTCTCTCTCTCTCACACACCATCTTTCCGCCCTCTCTCTCTCTCTCTCTCTCTCTCACACACCATCTCTCTCTCCCTCTCTCCGCCCTCTCTCTCTCTCTCTCTCTCTCTCTCACACACACACACTCACATGCATACTCCCACAATCTGTCCAGATGCAGTCAGTGTAGTGTGTCATGCTCCCCTCTTCTCTTCCTCCTCCTCCTCCTCCCCACTCCCTCCCTCCCTCCCCCCTCCTCTGTTCTTGCCAACTACCAATGGTTGTCATCCCCAGCCAGTAGAACTTTTGCCCTCCCCATCACCCCTTCCCTTTTCATTCCCTCACCCCCCCCCCCTTCCCTCACCCCATACTGCACTACTCACCACCAACTGTTCAAAACACATGACGATGTTATGTGGAACCACTTTCAGAGAAAACCTCATTACACACATCAGAAATCTAGGCTTCGTCCCAAATGGCACCCTATTCCCTCCAGGGTGCACTACTTTATTGCACCAGGGTGCCGTTTGGGAAGCGTCCCTAGTCCCAAATGGAACAACTCCACCACAGTATCGTCACATGGAGAGCATTAGGTTACATTTACATAAATGCTAAATCATAGTCTGAGCCTATTGAACTGTTTCAGGGTCCTTGGAGGGATACTCATCAGAACGTCTCTAAAAGGGGGGCAGGATTATGTTTAGCGTGTGAGACGAGGCGGCCGACGGACTAGACACACAGCGAGAGAGGGGACCTGAGGCCACAGTATTAGAGAAAGTTGTTCGAAGGGAGACATGGAGGGAAGAAAGCAGGGAGGGACAGAGGGAGGGGGGAGGGATAGAAAGGAGGGAGAAGGAGAGAGGGAGGTGCAGGTGGGGCCCGCAGCGAGTGAGAATCGACAAGTCTGCGCATGGCTCGCATGACTAGGCGGCTTCATTGGAAATCCCTGACTCTGCCGCCTGCGCGAGGCACCTACCTCAGTCTGCCTCGGCCCGACCCTTAAGCCTGTCGTACCACCAGTAGCAGCTGCTGCTGATAAATGATCACGGTCTCAGGGCACGTTGGGCCAGATTGACACACACATGCAGGTAGAGAACAAATGACATTATAGAGAGACGTTGACGCTACAGAGCTACAAGAGAAGGCAGTCAGGTAGAAGATTTAATAACAGAGACTATGAATAAGCACTTTTCCAATGAGCTTTTAGCTAGATTGACATCCTGCTTAAGTCACCGGTACAAAGAGCCGTAAAACACATGCAGTGTACCTGCTAGCACGTTGGTAGTAAACCACTTATGAGCTACTGCACCGTTAGCGAGAAGCCTCGGGTTAGTTGTCTCGCATCCTTTTCAATGTAACATTTAAAACCTATTTGGAACTACATGAGTTAACTTGAAAGACCGACTACAATGCAGAGTACTGGCTGTGTCTCCTCGGAGGGGGTCAACGACAGTGCAGGAGACGATCCCAAACACACCATTCATCTCTTCTCTTTGATTGTGCGAGAGAAGAAAAAAAAGTGTGAAAATGTACGACGTCACTAGTGTAAGTACAGTAGCTCTGGATAAGAGCGTCTGATAAATCACTCAAATGTAAATGGTTTTACACCTCTCTCTCTCTCTCTCTCTCTCTCTCTCTCTCTCTCTCTCTCTCTCTCTCTCTCTCTCTCTCTCTCTCTCTCTCTCTCTCTCTCTCTCTCTCTCTCCAAAAAAGGCAAAAATCCATAAACGCCTGCTGTGACGACAACCACGCAGACAGAAGTAGTACATTAGTGAAAAGTACTGCTCCTGAAAGCACGGGTCTCACTCTCATTGATCCGACATGTACTGTCGGTCTGTAGTGGCTATATATCTATGTACAGCCCAAGACTGCCATCCCCTGCACAACTACTATATGTACTTGACAGAAGTGACAACACGTGCACTGCCATAGACACACTGTCTATGTCCCGATCCGTTCTAGAACTTGTAGTCAATGTTCCAGACTCCCCTCCCAACGGTTCCAGATAAAATACCTGTTTATAACCTGCGTGAGCGAATCCTCGTTCATGTCATTTTCTGTTACACCCCCCCCCCCCCCCCCATTGTTTTGTAGTGCACACAGTGCAGCAATCGCTAAAACGTCATTAGTAAGGTCAGGTTGTCCTCTCCAACACCCCCATCTACTGGTCAGCAGCAGTACACGTCTGTAGGCTGTTACAATTCACAAGATCCCACTGGACCAAATATAGATCGTTGCTGTGGTAAATCGGAGCACTTGGAATGGCAATTCAGAAAGGGTTTTTCACACTCCTGAGCAGCATCGAGCCAAGCGGTACATAACAGGTCTTTGAGATGTAGGCTAAAATATCCAAGACAGCACAGTATGGTTCGGGTCTGCAGCGCGATACTGTTGGAATGACCCAGAACACCTACAGTAGGAGAGAGAGTCTGGGTTTAGTTTAGTTTCAGAGAAACACATCAGATCTGTCGAGATCTGAAACAGAACACGGGGACGTCTGTAACTTGGTCAATCTACGACCGGTCAGTCCTGTTCTCATTTCAACACAGTGAGTGTCCGTGCAGCTCTGTGGAAACTACGGGGCCTGTTAAAGCCAATGGGTAGTCAAATAAAATGGAGGTTAAAGGTCTCTGTTGGTTCTATGTCTGGATGACCTGCACTGAGGCCAAGTCACATGCCACACCTCCAATTGGCAACAAGCCTCGTACGATATGTTGCCATGCTATGTCCCGGGCCAGCTGGAGAGACAAGGATACAGATTGAGATGGCAAACAAATAGAGAAAAAGTCAGCCGGTGTGGGAATGACCTTATTACCCAACATAAAGACCTGGGCCCATAGTCTATTCACAAAGAGTCTCAGAGTAGGAGTGCTGATTCAGGATCAGTTTAGCCTTTCAGATCATAATTATTCCCGATTTTATGGAGATGGGGGACCAGGAACAATATTCACAAAGCGTCTCAGAGTGGGAGTGCTGATTCAGGATCAGGTCCCCCCTGTCTGATCTAAAAGGCCAAACATGATCTTAGATCAGCACTCATACGAGATGCTCTTTGAATGATGTTCCTAGTCCAGTCCAGGAGAACAATCCTAGTCTGTTCTGTTCATTCTATTCTGCTGACCAACAGAACCACACTGTGCTTTTAATAATGCATTTCCAAATCGGCCATCTTGAGAACGCAATGCACAGCTCTTTTCAACAATATGCTGAGTGTGGTGATATGCTAAATATCCTCCTAATCAAAATGATTGGCCATAACTCATAGCCTAGGGCAGACCTGGGTTCAAATAGTATTTGACATCTTTATAATAGATCAGCTGCATTTCATTGAGCTTGTCTGGCTCAAAGGACAAGACTGCAAGCCCCACCCATGTTGAATTCCAGGCAAACGCTCAAAGTCTCCGAAAGATTTCAAGTAGTAATTGAACCCAAATGGACCTGAGGACACAGAGAGTCCCTATAGAAATGAGAGAAGGACATCCACAGGGCACATTGGAGAACACACATTAAACAACCATCTCAGACAGGTTTGATACATTGTGTGTTTTGAAGTGTAAGTAGAGCACTGTGAAGTGTGTTCTGAAGTATGCAGCATTGTAAAAACGACCTTGAAGCGACTCTTCAATCCAATTCATTTGAAAGGTAGTTAACAGAGAGGTTTCCTGACCTTAACTGAGCTGGTATTTCATCTTGTGACCTGGAGTCAGTACCTACAGAATAGTGCAAACATGTGTGTGTGTGTGTGTGTGTGTGTGTGTGTGTGTGTGTGTGTGTGTGTGTGTGTGTGTGTGTGTGTGTGTGTGTGTGTGTGTGTGTGTGTGTGTGTGTGTGTGTGTGTGTGTGTGTGTCAGGGTGTGTGTGTGTGCATGTACTCACGGTTTTGTATATACTACTCACGGTGTTGAAGTTGTGAAACAGGCCCATGCTGTGTTGTGGTGGAGCTGTGTCCATGGGGAACTGCAGGAAGGGCTTCATATCCAGGTGTGGCTGGATCATAGTGGGGGTCCGCAGGAACGCAGGCATCGCCCCCGCACGGTTTATACCTCCTGCAGATTGAGAGAGAGAAGATGGAGGGAGGGACACAGTCAAAATGCTTGACATATACTGAGGTTCTTCGGCTGTCCCCATAGGAGAAACCCTTGGAGAACTATTTTTGATTCGGCGTAGAACCCTTTTGGGGACAGCCAAAGTACCCTTTCTGAAACCCTTTTTTCTAAGAGTGTAGGCTCTTCTTGTACTCTCTCCGAAACATGGTGAGGGCCTGCATCAACTCCAGCAACAATAATAGTGGGCTACAAATGATAATTTACTCACTTTCATAGAATGATTTTTAGACATTATTGTCCTCTAACACCTTTCTAGTGGAAAAGGTAGAGATAAAACCAGAACCGACACAGCTTGTGAGGACACAAGTCCTCTTTAACAGGCTGCCAGTGTCGGGCAGTGGTTATGAAACATGTCTTCTGTCTACGTCATCGTCCCTATCTCTCTCTGCACCCCCCCCCCCTCTCTCTCTCTCTCTCTGCCCCCCCCCTCTCTCTCTCTCTCTCTCTCTCGCTCTCCTCCTTATCCCCTTCCTCTTCTGTAACCTCTGTCAAGGATGACACTGAGGGGGCTCCGCACCGAGCAGCAAACCTCAGAAAGTCAGCTTGCAAAAAATAAGCTTCTTAATATCCGCAACTGGATTTCTGTGGCTTTCAAATTCCCCCAAGACTTAAAGCTCTCCCAGCCGTCTCTTCCTTTTTTTTGCTCCATCTCCCTCCGTGTTTGTCTAGCTATCTCTCTCTCGCTATCTCTCTCTTTCTTTTTCACCATCTCTCTCTTTCTCTCTCATTCTCTTTCTGTCTCTCTCTCTCTCTCTCGCTCTCTCTCTGTAGCTGCCTGATACTATTTTTCTCTTCCTCCTACCCACCTAAATACTTTCTTAATTTCCTGGAGGGCTTTCACCCCGCACATCTCAAAAAGTTTGTTGCGTTCGTATTTCTAATCATTTCAGCTGCATTGAAAGAGCAGCCCAAAGTGGCCTCTGTCTGTTGAAGGGAATGGGATGTGATGGGATGTTAAGCCCAGGCTTCTCAGCAGCAGCTGTCTCCCAGTTAAAGAACATGGTGAGAGAGAGAGGGGGGAGAGAGACAGAGAGAGAGAGGAGAGAGAGAGAGGAGAGAGAGAGCGGGGAGAGGAGAGAGAGTGTTAAAGTGAAAGTGAGTTGGGGCTCATTTGAAAGGGACATTGAGAGACTTTGTGAATGTGCTGTCTCAGCCAAAGCCCAGCTGCTGCTTGCCTCTGCTCTCTACTCCCTGTCCACCCCAACGCTCAGTGCATCTGTGAACCCCAGGGCTGAGCTGAGCTGAACTGAGCTGCTGAGGCCTGCATCATTAAGTCCCATTAGACATGCATGGTTTTCCTCTAACACACAAACACATATGCACCCCGAAAACACAGCTATAAGAACACACAGACAAACTTCAAATCACTCAAGCACTTGCATTCAGACACAGAATTCCCTCCATGAGTACTGGTGTTAAAAAGACAACCAGTCTCTTGCTGGTGGTAGGCCAACTGCTGGTGCTTCCATAATCATTCCCTTCACCAAGTTTCTCAGTGAGCACAACTACAGAGCATGACTAGCTTGCCATACTGATGCATGGCCTGCACCAATGAGTGTGTGTTAGGGTTTGAATATTTTCCCGCTATTTTACAAATGATCCATCCAGAGAATAAATCCATTTTCTCCCAGGTAAATCATCATTTCCCGGCCCAAAACGGAACTGTCATTCTAAAGCATTATAAAGCACAATATAGGCCTACGTCTGGATTTGATTGGAGCTTTGATGAAAAACTCAAGCCTGATGCTACCTGAGACTGTATTGTGTTATTGTAACGGCCGTCGTCGGTGGAAGAAGGTGAGGACCAAGGTGTAGCGTGGTAAGTGTTCATGATCATTTAATATAATCAAAACTGAACACTAAACAAAATAACAACTAGGAAGAACGAACAAACGAAACAGTCTTGTCTAGTGATGACACACAAAACAGAAATTAACCACCCACAAAACACAATAGAAACCAGGCTCCCTAAATATGGTTCTCAATCAGGGACAATGATTGAAAGCTGCCTCTGAGTGAGAACCATACATACCAGGCCAAACACAGAAATAGCAAATCATAGAAAACTAACCCAACCCACCCAACTCACACCCTGACCATACTAAAACAAAAGACAAAACAAAGGAACTAAGGTCAGAACATGACAATTATACTGTATGAAATGGGCCGGAATTACGCACATCGTTCAAACCATGATAAAGCAGAGAGATAACATGTAATTCTGGTGCAGCACATGCAGCCTACAAAGTTACAAGTATAGGCTGATTTCCCCTAATGTTATTAGCCTACCTCCTCTTTCTCTCTCTTATTGTTTCTTCATTTCTTCCCCACTTTCAACAGTTAAATGAAATACGTTTTGTTGTCCTTATCTTCCTCATTCCTTATCTTCCCTAATTAGATGAAGGCTTTCACTTCTCTTCACGGAGATTGAATGGTTATGGATCTGAATAAATAACTGCTGAAGCCTACCGCGTTCGCTCTTCTTTCAAACTACCCGTAAGGTAAATGCTGTGTTTAACATTCAGCAAAAAAAAAGAGCTTGCACCCGTCTCAGAATAGTGTATCGGTATAAGAACATTCAAGCTCTGGTGGACATTCCTGCAGTCAGCATGCCAATTGACACACTCCCTCGAAACTTGAGATATCTGTGGCATTGTGTTGTGTGACAAAACTGTACATGGCCTTTTACTGTCCCCAGCAATAGGGCTATATAGTAGAACAATCTCGAGCAGGATTATCTATTTTGGATGCAATTTGAAGGGAGTTGATGGAGAGAGATCCTGTGAGAATGCTCGCAGGTGCACTGATTTAAAGCAACGATATTCAAGTGACAGGCTGTTTTAAAACTCTGCAGCTACAATGTAAACAAAATCATCTTTGCAATAAAAAAAATAAGGTGACCCCCGAAAGCCAGATGGAGATGGGTAAATGAGACGCGCATTCAGCCTTTACATTATGTTTGCATAGGCTATGCTGCAGCAAATGCAGGCACACCTGTCACAAGAAAGAAAGTTGCCACGGTTAGGGGAAGATCATAAAAAAGGAAAATAAATCAAATATATATATTTGCCAAAATGCATTGGGAACAGGAAGTAAAGTGTTCCAGAGGGACAGAGGGAGTAGGGAAGTTGCCCTTAGAGCAAAGAGAGAGGGAAAGAGAGACCCCAGCCAGTGTGTGTAAATCAGTGTCTGCGCTTCCTGCCCCCAGTGTATAATTACCCCATTAAATTAAAGCTTCCTTTGGGGGCTAGCACACATTGTAAATCACACTGCCGTGGTGTGTGTGTGTGTGTGTGTGTGTGTGTGTGTGTGTGTGTGTGTGTGTGTGTGTGTGTGTGTGTGTGTGTGTGTGTGTGTGTGTGTGTGTGTGTGTGTGTGTGTGTGTGTGTGTGTGTGTGCGTGTGCGTGTGTATGTGCGTGGGTGGACGTGTTTACTATTCCCTACAAGAATAGTAAACAAACTAACATTTTGTTATTCCCCACAAGGTCTAATGATATTTCTAGGGGGTTTAGGGTTAAGGTTGATTTAGTGTTATGATTAGAATTAGGTTTAGGGCTAGGAGTTCATGTTAGTTTTAGGGTTAGGGTTAGGAGTTAGGTTTAGGGTTATGGTTAAGGTTAGGTTTTGGGGTTAAGGCTAGGGTTAGGGAAAATAGGATTTTGAATGGCTATAAGTTGTGTGCCCCCTAATGCTGAGCGATTAATCGAAATGTCGTTGTTTTTTGAAACAAATTGACCAACGTCGGTTCAATTATTTGAATTCCATTTTGTTTCGTCACACAAACAATCATAGGAAGGCCTAGAATGATGCAACCTTTTGGTGAGACGTGACGAGACGTGTTGTTTGATTATAACCCCATCTTCAACAATGTCCCTTTAGAAGAACAAAGAACAACAGCCCAATATATCTTAACAGCCAGAACAAGCACCTCATCACATACAATGAACTTCATTCTACTCAAAGGTACAACAACTGAGCAGCACCCAAGTCACCCAGAGCCATCAAACACACACAGCCAAGGAAGTCTTATGAGGTGGGCAAGAACCTCTTTTTTTACTCAGCGGGCATACATACTCACTGATCCCGTCAGTGGCCCTTGGAACCTGATCTGTGTGCGTGTGCGTGTGTGTGAGTGAATGAGTGACCGGCGGGCGGGGGGGAAGGCTGGAACATTTGGATGTCGTTAAATCCTGCAACTCTTCAGGAATCCATGCCACGCTCTGAGGCTTTAATCAGTCCTCTTAAACAGGCCACAACGTTGCCACGCAGCCAATGTAGTGTAGTGTTACAGCTAGCTAGTAACACTACACTACATGGCCTGGGGTGGGACACACACACACACACACACACACATTAGCAGTCTTAAACAGGCTGCAACACATAGGTCGCAACACACAAACACACACCGACACACACAGCAATATGAGTGTGACAGAGAGAGCATAAAGAAGAAAGACTGGCATTACCAGGAGAGCGGTTCTGCAGGTGGATTTGGGAGAGAAGATGAAGAGAAGTTTAGAGGAAGAGGTGGTGTCGTTGGTGGTGGTGTATTATTGACAGGGCGGAGGGGGAGAGGGGTGAGGGGGCTGATTGAAAATAGGGAGAAGGGCAACGAGGGAAGAGAAACAGATTCAAACATTTAAAATGATCTGCCAGTAAGTCTGTTTGTGACCGATAAGTCTTATCTACCCCAACTGCGCTCCCGGGCCTCCGTCTCCCGGGCCTCCGTCTCCCGGGCCTCCGTCTCCCGGGTAAATCTCCCACAATCCTCTTTCTCAGCGACGGGTTGCTGTGGCAGAACGCATACCGTTGCCTACGGTTATGGTACATGTATGTGAGTGTGTGTGTGTTTTGGTTTAGTCTGCCGGAGGAAAATGACCACAGATTGGAGCATGAGGCTTAGCTGAGACACAGGTTGATACTCAACGAGGGAAATGTAACAAAGAAATTTGATTTGAAGTGGTCTGCAAAAATAAAGGTTTAGGTATGTGTGTGTGTGTGTTGTGTATCTGTGTACGTACGCATGCGAGTGTGCGTGAAGCAGGATTTCCACCACTCCCTGTGGAGACTCATCGCTATAGAAGTGAAGAAAGTAGCTTATTTCGTTTATCCTGGGAAAAGCTCATAATGACTTAAGTTACTTCACCGCATGTGGGAATCAATAAACAGTTAAGGAGAGGGAACTGAATCGGCCTTTTCCTTATGTGCTTAAAGCCGGTATGAAGTCACGTGACTTGTCGGACCTAGGGATAAGAATGTATTTTTTTAGCCTTGAAATGATCCAACATATTGTCAATGTCCTGAAACGTACCTCTGTCTCCACACAGTCGTCACACGCTATAGGAACAGGAACACTGCTTATGGCCATTCAGTGCAGTGAAGGGAGGGAGAGAGAGAGAAGGAGGAGGAGGAGGAAGGGGAAGAGGTTGACACTGAACTGCCCGTACCGGCACAGATTATACTGGGGCCGTTGGCAGAGGTTGTCCAATAGACCCGAAAGGAAGGGTTACCTGCCCTTCAGATGAGCCAGATAGCTTAAAGTATGCTTGAAGAAATATTATCTGTGAAAATGCTGACAACCACAGTACTGAGTGAAGCTAAGTCTTCTAATGGCGTTTTTAAGTGTGCGGTTATGATGATGGTGTGTGTGTTTGTGGTTGTGATGATGCTCTGTCCTAGATGTATATTCCAGTATATTCCTGCCCTATAGATTATCCTACTGACTGCTACTGTACCTCTCTCCTCTATAATGTATACCTAAAACACAGGGTAGGGCTTTCACAGGACATATGGCTGACGTGGCCAAGTCCTCCCGACGCGCACAGTAAGTCCACGAGACAGAATCAGCTACAGTACCTTACTGCAGTGAGTGACTGGGGTTCAAGCAGTCTGTTTTAGAGGTAAATACGGTGTCTGAAGTTCATTCTTACTTTCTACCCGAGCTAGAGCATCACTCGGAGCAGATGATGCCTCTCAATAACCTGCTGGTCAGAAACTCTTCTGAAACCAATTGAATCACTTCCGGCGAACCAAAGCGTTTACCACCATTGTCACATCATGTACAAACGTAATTTATTGCGTCTGAGTAGCTTTCAGCAGTGTGTAGATGCAAGCCTTGTCTTTAAGACCCTGCACGGTCTTGCCCCTCCACCCCATGCCGGGTATATCATGCTCAAGGATAGCAACTCCAGGATAACAAGGGCAGTAATTAGAGGTTGATTGCGTTGTCCCTTTTCGACACAGTAAAATCGGCCAATCGGGCCTTCTCTGCTAGAGCTACGATATACTGGAATGCAACGCCCATGGACTTGAGAAGCTGCACTGATTGTTGTGCGTTTAACGTTGAATTGAAAACATGGCTAAAATCTATCTAAATCTGTACACATGAGTTGTCTGTGGTTCCTCATATGTAAAAGACGACAGTTGACGATAGTGTTGTTGTCGTCGTTAAGAATGATATGTTATTGGATGTAATGTGTTGGTATTTTGTATTGTTTTAGTGAGTATGTGTATTGTGGCTGTGTAATTGTCCTTAGTTGCCATGGGACCACTGGTGCAAATTATATTTTAGGCTAATCCCGGCACATTTACATGGATGATGCATTATTGTAATATTGATGTTGATTAATGTGTTTTGTCCTCTATAAATAAATCTAAAATAAAATACAAATATGACGATGTAGCTGCTCTCTCTCTCTCTCTCTCTCTCTCTCTCTCTCTCTCCATCCCTCTAGCCTATCCCGCAGAGACCAGATTCTGTACACAGCTGTGACCAAAGCTGCAGTCAGAAATTGCCAATTCATTTAGCCAATGGAGGCTGGCTTAGTGTCTGATAACCACAGGGACAGGGCCTGGTCCAGTACGTACAAAGGATGCGTCCCAAATGCAAATGACACCCTATCCCATATAGAGTGCTCTACTTTTGACCAGAGCCCTATGGGTCTGGGTTAAAAGTAGCGCACTAAATAGGGAAAAGGATGCCATTTAGGATGCAGAGATCGACTCTGGCCTAGAGCCACTTGGTATTCTCCTTTCGTCTGGAGGCTTGACAGGGACAGCAGAGGTGCAGAGAGGCAGGGCAGAGGGGCAGGGAGGGATGCAGGGAGGGCACGGGGCACAGTCACCCCCTTCACCTGAACACAACAGTCAACATAACTATCACAGGGGGCAAAATATACAATATCACACAGGTACAGGTGCACACCAAGCAGGGGCGGGAGTACTTGAGTACTCGATTCAAGGTTTGTATTAGTTTGTAATAATCTAAAACAATTACTCAAAATGTAACTTTTTAACATTTATTCACACTTTAAGATTGGCCCATGTCAAATGCAGTGCAATTATGTTAAGTTTCATTTTCAGTCGTGTGTTAATCAGCACAACCAGCAATTTTTTTGCATTCAGCCCTATTTCGCTAGCCTGGGTTCCAGTCTCTTTAGCGAACATTTCACTCCTTGCCACCGCATGAAAACATTGGGCGCATGCAAATTTGCCGCAATATAGAATGACAATTATAAGAACAACTTAATAAGAGAGGAGGGATACATAACACAACTGAAATTAGCGTTTTCTGTGTCATTATTTCTCTCTCTCATTACGGAGTCCTCCCTAGCCACTTTGAATGACAAGATCTTGCATTGACACTGCCTTCTCACCAGGGAATGACTGCAGCAGGTTGTAATGTAATGCTTGTTGTTGCTCTTAAACGTCCAAACTGTGCCAAATTTGCACGCACCCCATGTTCCATAATGTTGCCATGGAAAATATGAATGTTGTTTTCAGCTACCAATCAGCAACTGGTACAGTGGCTTGCGAAAGTATTCAGCCCACTTGGCATTTTCCTATTAAAATATATTTTATTTGATTTATTTGATTTACACAACATGCCTACCACTTTGAAGATGCAAAATATTTTTTTAAGGGCGCTGTACTGCAGTGCCAGCTATGCCACCAGAGACACTGGCTCTGTCGTAACCGGCCGCGACCGGGAAGTCCGTGGGGCGACGCACAATTGGCCTAGCGTCGTCCGGGTTAGGGAGGGCTTGGCCGGTAGGGATAACCAGCGACTCCTGTGGCGGGCCGGGCGCAGTGAGCGCTAACAAAGGTTGCCAGGTGCACGGTGTTTCCTCCAACACATTGGTGCGGCTGGCTTCCGGGTTGGATGCACGCTGTGTTAAGAAGCAATGCAGCTTGGTTGGGTTGTGTATCGGAGGACGCATGACTTTCAACCTTCGTCTCTCCCGACCCTCTACTAAACAATTGGATACCACAAAATTGGGGAGAAAAAGGGGTAAAATTCAACAAAAAAAACTAATATATATTTTTTTTTTACTTCACCCCCCCCCCCCCCGCACAGAAGTCAATACTTTGTAAAGCCACCTTTTGCAGCTATTACAGCTGCAAGTCTCTTGGGGTATGGCTCTATAAGCTTGGCACATCTAGCCACTGGGATACTTGCCCATTCTTCAAAGCAAAACTGCTCCAGCTCCTTCAAGTTGGATGGGTTCCGTTGGTGTACAGCAATCTTTAAGTCATACCACAGATTCTCAATTGGATTGAGGTCTGGGCTTTGACTAGGCCATTCCAAGACATTTAAATATTTCCCCTTAAACCACTCGAGTATTGCTTTAGCAGTATGCTTAGGGTCATTGTCCTGCTGGAAGGTGAAACTCCGTCCCAGTCTCAAATCTCTTGTATTTAGCGCCATCCATCATTCCTCTAATTCTGACCAGTGTCCCAGTCCCTGCTGAGGAAAAACATCCCCACAGCATGATGCTGCCACCACCATGCTTCACTGTGGAGATGGTGTTCTCGGGTGATGAGAGGTGTTGAGTTTGCGCCAGACATATCGTTTTCTTTGATGGCCAAAAAGCTCCATTTTAGTCCCATCTAACCAGAGTACCTTCTTCCATATGCTTGGGAAGTCTCCCACATGCCTTTTGGTGAACACCAAACGTGTTTGCTTACTTTTTTCTTTAAGCAATGGCTTTTTTCTGGACACTATTCCGTAAAGCCCAACTCTGTGGAGTGTATGGCATAAAGTGGTCCTATGGACAGATACTCCAATCTCCGTGGTGGAGCTTTGCAGCTCCTTCAGGGTTATCTTTGGTCTCTTTGTTGCCTCTCTGATTAATGTCCCCCTTGCCTGTTCCGTGAGTTTCGTTGGACGGCCCTCTCTTGGCAGGTTTGCTGTGGTGCCATATTCTTTCCATTCTTTAATAATGGATTTAATGGTGCTCTGTGGGATGTTCAAAGTTTATGCAATTTTTTTATAACCCAACCCTGATCTGTACTTCTCCACAACTTTGTCCCTGACCTGTTTGGAAAGCTCCAAAACTTGGTCTTGATAGTGCCGCTTGCTTGGTGGTGCCCCTTGCTTTCTGGTGTTGCAGACTCTGGGGCCTTTCAAAACAGGTGTATATCTACTGAGATATTGTGACAGATCATGTGACACTTAGATTGCACACAGGTGGACTTTATTTAACTAATTATGGGACTTCTGAAGGTAATTGGTTGCAACAGATCTCATTTAGGGGCTTCATAGTAAAGGGGGTGAATACATTTGCACACCACTTTTACGTTTTACATTTTTAGGATTTTTTTAAAACATGTATTCTTTTTATTTCACTTCACCAATTTTGACTATCTTGTGTTTGTCCATTACATGAAATCCAAATAAAAATCTATTTAAATTACAGGTTGTAATGCAGC
Source organism: Oncorhynchus kisutch (assembly GCF_002021735.2). Taxonomy (NCBI): domain Eukaryota; kingdom Metazoa; phylum Chordata; class Actinopteri; order Salmoniformes; family Salmonidae; genus Oncorhynchus; species Oncorhynchus kisutch. The sequence continues at coordinate 8,834,289 of NC_034197.2, read as the reverse complement.
AAAAATAGGAAAAATGACATGGGGGGTGAATACTTTTGCAAGGCACTGTAAATCCAGCTGCATATTGAATGTAGAGATTCCCTAAAGAACCGTCTCTTTGGCAAATACAAGGAGTGGCAAGAAGTGGAATGTTATTTAAAGGGACTGGTACTCAGGCTACCGTTTCGCACCAACATGCTCCAGTACTAACCTATTTCGAAATGATTTCCACGATAGCGCTCGAACGCAGACGTTCTTTCAAATGCCCATCCCCTAGCATACACACATACAATTCAGTGAGTTCAGACACACTCTGAGACACTCAAGTACAAATATGTACTCTAAGCCTCCAGCTTAATGCTCACCTTAAAAAGATTGGGTCATGTGCAAGTGGCAGTCTTGTGAAAGGGCAACATTCCTCCCTGAGTCTACATTTTGTCCTGACAGAGCTTCTCACCTTTAGTCCCCTGACCATTAAAGGGGTAGTGCGACATTAAACATGCTAGCGGTCCCTATAGACTTTCAGACATTGCGCTAATGCTAATAGCAATGGCTCCAGGAACGTCCTTCACACTGCACACAGAGACATAAAAATAGTATCCATGAGTTCCTGTGACTCTGAGTAAGTACAAAAAAGGGCTTAATTGCCACATTTTTGCGCTACCCCGCTACCCCGTTGTCAACTTTTATTTGTCACGCGCGCCGAATACAACAACAAAAATATGTGGCAACTAAAAACTTTTTTTTTTAAATAGCACGGTTGGTTTAAGAGGCCATAAAACTGCAGCCATCCCCTCCGGCGCCATCTTTGGTCCCCTGTAATGACGACTACACTGTTATTTCCAGACAACCAGCCGCCCTGGCTACAAGCTCAACTAAACGCTTCAACGTGCACACCTCATTAGCATTAAGAAGAGTCTGCCCAGTGGCTCATCATTTACCTGGATCTCTCACCTCACCAGCTTTGTCTACATCCACGGCTGACTCTAAGTACAGTGTGTTAGTCATGCTCTCTCTAGACGGCTGCCTCGGGCCCATACGACTAAGTTATACAGCAACGCAAAACCGAAGCACCTCGATGCTAAGTCAACCACCCAGTGAGCACAAAGACGTCGTTTCAATGTTTTCCTCTCAACCAAAAATAAGTCCTTTGACGTCTTTTTCCGTCTTTTGCTCGTAGGGTTATTATGACTAATGACTTAACAGCAAAGCACCCAGATGCTAAAAGGAACAGAGACGTTTTTTATTTCAGTGTTAATGCAACGAAGATGGGCTTTTTCAGAGGAATCGCTGTTGTACACACTAATCCTTTATACCCTTTTCACGCTAGCTTGCTAAATCGTACCGTTTCTTTTCACATGGTCCTTTCCAGCAACTATGGTGAATGCGTGGCCAGGTCAGCACGGAAGTCTATACTGTTGGCTCAGTAGAATGAATGGGAGTTAGTGAGTGAACTCAATCCACCGAGGGTCAACCAAGATTCAAACCCAATAGACAGGACACAACCCTGCAGTGGCCACAACTGACCACTAGGATGTCCCCATATAGTGCACTATATAGGGAATAGGTGTCATTTGGGACATAGCTTTGCACTTCAAGGGATTGTTTTTCGTACACATGCGCACATTTATTCAATTACGTAACATAGGTGCTAGAACTTTCTTTTCCTTTTTTTAAATCAGGGTACGATAACTGTAATCTACACATCCTGTCTTCTGTTTTGAAAGGTGTATAAAATAGAGGGATTAGACTCTCTTTGATGTGGTGCCTGAAACCGCCGGGCGGCAGTCATGCTATGAATGATTATGCAGGAAGGAGCGCCAACAGCTGCCTCTTAGACATAGCTGTGTGTTGCACAGCTGATCATCTGAATCTGTGATAGAGCTCTGGATTGCTCAGCCACTCGAGGCTGCACACCGGCTGCCCACCCGCTACCTCCGAGCTGGGTATCAGTCCGACTCTAATCGCAATGCACACACAGCGAACCATGAACACACACACTGGGGCAAGTGCACGAAACCATAGAGATGCATGACGGGCCAACTGAGGGGCTTCATGCTGGATTAGTGTGCGTGCCTGCGTGCGTGTGTGTGTGTGTGTGTGAGAACACTTCACCTGGAATGATATGGTGTCCGTAACCTAAGAATTTACTAGCACAACAATTTCAATCATTTTAGTACAGACTTGCAAAGCATTTGGTTGAACTGGGGTTGGCGTTAAAACGTTCCTCGCTGCCCTATGGAAATAAATGATATGTCTGTGTGGATTAGCATTCAACTCTATGTCACGTGAGCAGTGTGAAAGTGACATCCGAACCCAAGTCTACACCGACACAAACTCTTGATTCTGACGCTGTCCTAATATGGGCACCGTATATTGCTGTAATTTGTTCATCAGGAAAGGCTATTCTTACTTCATGAGGTTGTACTGAATTCAATTGATTAAAGCACATCGAGTGCTCATTTCTGCTCAGAGGACTACAGACAGTGAGTGAGTACACATGCCCCTGTCCTGTCACCCCTCTCACCCAGCGATACTTGATCTCTCCCTGGGTGTAACTGGATCATGGAAGAAGGCCCCAACCCCAACATCAGCTCTGGTCCCTCAGCAGACCATAACATACTCACTGTTACACCAATATGGACACACACCCTACACACAGACTATTTTCAACCGGGGGACCTTAAGAGCGGCAAAATGAGGGTAGTGTGTGTGTGTGTGGGTGTGTGTGTGTGTGTGTGTGTGTGTGTGTGTGTGTGTGTGTGTGTGTGTGTGTGTGTGTGTGTGTGTGTGTGTGTGTGTGTGTGTGTGTGTGTGTGTGTGTGTGTGTGTGTGTAAGGTGGTATAATAAGCTCGGCAGGGCTATGCCTAAAATCCTCCAAAAAGGACCTACAGTACTAAACCTTGATCTGATAAGCAGGTGAATCAAGGCTATGAGACTTAATTACCAGCTGTACCTCTGGGAAAGATAGTCAGCACTAATGGAATGGAGGGAGGGAGGGAGGGAGGGAGGGAGGGAGGGAGGGAGGGAGGGAGGGAGGGAGGGAGGGAGGGAGGGAGGGAGGGAGGAGGGAGGGAGGGAGGGGAGGGCAAAGGTGAACTGGTTCTTCTGTAACATATAAGGAGGGGTACAGACAGGGTTGACTGGGGTCTTCTGTAACATATAAGGAGGGGTACAGACAGGGTTGACTGGGTCTTCTGTAACATATAAGGAGGAGTACAGACAGAGTTGACTGGATCTTCTGTAACATATAAGGAGGGTTAGAGACTGGGTTGACTGGGTCTTCTGTAACGTATAAGGGGGAGTACAGACAGGGTTGACTGGGTCTTCTGTAACGTATAAGGAGGAGTACAGACAGAGTTGACTGGGTCTTCTGTAACGTATAAGGGGGAGTACAGACAGGGTTGACTGGGTCTTCTGTAACGTATAAGGGGGAGTACAGACAGGGTTGACTGGGTCTTCTGTAACATATAAGGAGGAGTACAGACAGGGTTGACTGGGTCTTCTGTAACATATAAGGAGGGGTACAGACAGGGTTGACTGGGTCTTCTGTAACATATAAGGGGGAGTACAGACAGAGTTGACTGGGTCTTCTGTAACGTATAAGGAGGAGTACAGACAGAGTTGACTGGGTCTTCTGTAACGTATAAGGGGGAGTACAGACAGGGTTGACTGGGTCTTCTGTAACGTATAAGGGGGAGTACAGACAGGGTTGACTGGGTCTTCTGTAACATATAAGGAGGAGTACAGACAGGGTTGACTGGGTCTTCTGTAACATATAAGGAGGGGTACAGACAGGGTTGACTGGGTCTTCTGTAACGTATAAGGGGGAGTACAGACAGGGTTGACTGGGTCTTCTGTAACATATAAGGAGGAGTACAGACAGGGTTGACTGGGTCTTCTGTAACGTATAAGGAGGAGTACAGACAGGGTTGACTGGGTCTTCTGTAACGTATAAGGAGGAGTACAGACAGAGTAGACTGGGTCTTCTGTAACATATAAGGAGGAGTACAGACAGGGTTGACTGGGTCTTCTGTAACGTATAAGGAGGAGTACAGACAGGGTTGACTGGGTCTTCTGTAACGTATAAGGGGGAGTACAGACAGGGTTGACTGGGTCTTCTGTAACGTATAAGGGGGAGTACAGACAGGGTTGACTGGGTCTTCTGTAACGTATAAGGAGGAGTACAGACAGGGTTGACTGGGTCTTCTGTAACATATAAGGAGGAGTACAGACAGAGTAGACTGGGTCTTCTGTAACATATAAGGAGGAGTACAGACAGAGTAGACTGGGTCTTCTGTAACATATAAGGAGGAGTACAGACAGAGTAGACTGGGTCTTCTGTAACATATAAGGAGGAGTACAGACAGGGTTGACTGGGTCTTCTGTAACATATAAGGAGGAGTACAGACAGAGTAGACTGGGTCTTCTGTAACGTATAAGGAGGAGTACAGATAGAGAGAGGGGGGACAATGGTTCCCCTGTCAGATACAGTTGAAGTACAGAGGGAGAGCTGGACGTCTGGATCGTCTAAAGAAGGGTCCAAGGAGGAGGAGACGTACAGAGAAGATGAATGAAGGGATGAAGAGGTCAAATGTTAAAAAGTAGCGTGGAGGTTCCACGAGCCACAGTAACCCCTCACCCCTACCTAACCCTACCCATCCTCCCTCACCCGCCTCACTCTGCCCGCCTGGCCCAAGGCCTGCATGTGCACGTGTTCCAGGCACAGAAGCAGACGCACACGCTAATCCTTAGATAAATCTGCTCTTAGCTGCCATGTACACACACACACACACACACACGGTCAGACGGGGACGTGTGCATGCGCACACACACATACGCACACACTCCAAAGGCTCAGGTAGGCTCTCACCGGGGCTGATGGTAACACCAGAGATTATTTTGATACAGTTGCTGGGCCTTGTGGAGCATAACACCACTGACTTTCCCCATCTGTGTGTTATATCCATGAAGGTGGCTCTGCCAGGGAAGCAGTATTATTAATGTGACTAGTGAATGGTGTACTGCTTGCTTCAGATCCGTTATAAAGCCGTTAGTCGTTATGATGGTGCTGGATGAGGACAGAAGGCTTGGGTTACGACTTGTAGCATCCACCTCATTCAGGAAACCATTCAGAGCTAAATCTGTTTCAGGTGGCATCAGTAGTCACACATCCCAGTGTCGGTGTTGAGTACTCATGTTCATACTATAAGTGCATACAGCGCATCAAAGGTTATAAATACTGTAGCCTACAGTGATCGAGTAAGTGGGTGAATGAGTTAATGAGTGTGTGTGTGTGTGTGTGTGTGTGTGTGTGTGTGTGTGTGTGTGTGTGTGTGTGTGTGTGTGTGTGTGTGTGTGTGTGTGTGTGTGTGTGTGTGTGTGTGTTTGTGTGTGTGTTTAGACAGAGGATGTGTGTGGTGACGAAGAGTGTTTGTGCTGTTTTGAGGTCAATAATGACAGAAAAATGGCAGCCAACTCTAATCGGAAGGGACAAGCCGGCAGTAACACACACACACACACACACACACACTCATTTCACCAGGCCAAAAACACACGCAGGTATTAGATTCAGCTCTCTTTACTTTCTATTCTTCCTCCCTCCGACCCACTTTCCTTCCCCGGCCCTCTTTCTCTCCTTCCTCAGGTTTCTATCTTTCTTCACAGTTTTTCTAATAAATTATCCCTATTTGGCTGAAGGCCAGCTTTGCATGTAAGACAACCCCACTCTCGTACCAGCGAATATCAGTCTGAATGTTACTCTGTGAATGTTACTGGCTGTGGGGCCTGTCTGTACTGCCTGTCTGAGGTCTGACTCAGAGATACATAGATGGTTCTAGAAGGGCAAGCAGTCGGTTGAGTTGTGGCTGTGAGAAGGTGTCCACCGCAGAGCCAGTAGATTAGACTAGTGTTGCTGGATAGTGGAACACACACAGCATGGAGCAGTACGGACAAAGAGACAGACAGACAGACAGACAGACCTACAAGCTCCGTACTACATCCTCTACAGAGGAATAGACATGGAAGGAAGGAGACAACATTTAGAGTCCAGAACAGTGGACTACTGGGTCTGTCAGCCAACCGGCCTATAATAGGAGAGGGAGGGAGGCAGGGAGAGAGGCAGGGAGAGAGGCAGGGAGGGAGGCAGGGAGGGAGGCAGGGAGGGAGGCAGGGAGGGAGGCAGGGAGAGAGGCAGGGAGGGAGGCAGGGAGGGAGGCAGGGAGAGAGGCAGGGAGAGAGGCAGGGAGGGAGGCAGGGAGAGAGGCAGGGAGGGAGGCAGGGAGAGAGGCAGGGAGGGAGGCAGGGAGGGAGGCAGGGAGAGAGGCAGGGAGGGAGGCAGGGAAGGAGGCAGGGAGAGAGGCAGGGAGGGAGGCAGGGAAGGAGGCAGGGAGAGAGGCAGGGAGGGAGGCAGGGAAGGAGGCAGGGAGAGAGGCAGGGAGGGAGGCAGGGAAGGAGGCAGGGAGAGAGGCAGGGAGGGAGGCAGGGAGAGAGAGAGAGAGACAATGGAGACCTGACATTCCTACTTTGAGCAAAACACTGTAACAACCTCCTCCCCCTGTTCCTTTCTTCCACCTGTCCTCTCCTCTCCTCTGCTGTCTTCTGTTCTTTAGCCTGTTCCCACCCGATACCTACAGTACCCCCCACCCCTCTTCACATCTCCCTCCCTCCCTCCCTTGTTCAACGTGGTAGACACACACCCAGGTACAACAATAGCCATTTTATTTCCATGCATCTTCTCACAGCCTCACACACACACACATGCGCGTGGGTGCGCACACACACACATACACACACGCCGCCCACCCAAAAACAATAGGCATCCTTTTCTTCCCATGCTACCATCTCACAGCTCTCTGCCCTCAGGTATGGAATTCTATCCCTCACCACAGACAGCTGGATTAACCCAAATACACAGTGAGGAGAATGGACCGAGAGAAACAGCAACACCAGATTCCCTCACAGATTACCACAGCAGAGAGAAGGAGGGGCGAGGGGCAACCATTGTTTGAATAACAACTGCACAACACTAACGGTCCAGGGAATAACATGACAGCAATAATGGCTCCATTCCCCAGCACCAGAAGCTCTGGTTACAAGAGAACCCCAGTCCATAAGAGCACAAGGGAGGTTCCATGCGGACTAGTAGAACGGTAGTGATGGGGACGGCGTGCTAGTAGAACGGTAGGGATGGAGACGGCGTGCTAGTAGAACGGTAGGGATGGAGACGGCGTGCTAGTAGAACGGTAGGGATGGGGACGGCGTGCTAGTAGAACGGTAGGGATGGGGACGGTGTACTAGTAGAACGGTAGGGACGGGGACGGCGTGCTCCTGGCAGCCATCACCATATAGCTCCTGTGTTGCACAGCAATGTATGAACAGAACACAGTATATGAATATTAAGTAGGTTGCCAAACAACAACAGGAAGTCACAGTCCTACAGGACACTGTTCTAGGGACATTATATTAACTCCCCCCCGCCCAATCTCTGGCCCAGGGCCACTTTACTGTCACTTGTCATTGCTGTGATCACAGATGACCCTGTTGTTTAAAACACTGTCCATC